>NC_068990.1:64045705-64058314 GCF_001194135.2 Octopus bimaculoides | reverse complement strand
AGTTGATTACAAGTGAACTCCATATTCCAGCTGTATAAAAAATGTAGTCAAAGTAAGGCTTGAAGGAAAATTAATTGAATTGTTACTAAAAATGTTGCACAAGCAAGCCTTAAAATTTAGTCTTCAGTGATTCAGTTGTGCTAGTAAAGAATAAAGTAGCTGTGAGTTCTGCTTGAACTTGAAATCATCTTTATAAGATAGTTGAAAAAGAAAACTAAACCAGTTGTATAACTGGGCTATTTTGGCTCATCATTTTTTTTTACCCCATTCACGTTTTTCTTACAATTACTTTTCTCTCATTACAAATATGCATGAAAATAAAAATTGATTGGTATCATGAACACAGGACCATAATTGGGTTTGCAAAAGAGAGACAATTATATAAGAATAAATGCAAAATTCTCATTCCTTCACTAAGTGACATACAGTTATTTATTTATATATATACTTTCCAACAAAATGACATCATGGCTCTTATTGGTTTGATCCAGTTGAATACAATTTTGAGAAACTAACAATATCTCTTCTTTCATGCTTTCCTTAGGCTTTCACATACATATACAGAGAAAGTGAAGTTTTTCATTTGGAACAACTAAACAGCTCAACAGAATCTGAACTTAACTCCACTCTATGTAATGTTAGCTGGATGAGAAACAAATTTTCTTTGTATGAAACTATTTCATGATAGATAACAAGCAGGGCTGCTTGTTATCAATTTTATAGTTTTGAAGGAATCTATTTATTTATTTATTATTATTATTATTATTATTATTATTATTATTATTATTATTATTATTATTGTTCAGTAGTTTTATTTTATTATTATTATTAGTATTATTATTATTATTATTATTTGTTTTCCACTGATAAGAACAACACATTAATAGCCAAGAGTTAGTTAAGCTGAGACAAATGGAAAGAAATAAATCATCTAAGAATACAAAAAAATACATGATTCTAGTTTACTGCATGTTCATCTTCCTACTTCAGCTAATACATATTCTCCAGTGAAGTAGAATAAGGTAAGTGTCTTACTCAAGCAACACAAGGAAATACTTTGAATGGTACACTATCCATAGAGACCATTTCTGCATTAAAGTCCCCCCACAAAAAAAAAACAAAAAAACATTGTACAAAGAAAGAGGAAGAAACAAACATTGTACAAAGAAAGGGGAAAAAACAAACATGGTACCTGTTTTCATCCTTTCATCAAGTAAACCAATTTCTGTTCTTTTCTCCAAATAAATCTGTTTATAACCAGATATGAATGAAAGGTAGGATTTGGGGGTGACATGGGTCTGTCTTCTGTAACGTTGGAAATAATCGACTGACATTTCAGCCACCACATCCTGGGAACAGAAAGTGTTATAGTACACTGAATGAGAGTATTTTTGAAGAAGTTATCAGGAAAGTTCTAAGATAATGGAATTGAGGAAAAGTTCATGACTTGAAAGTTTATTCTACTACATGTAGTATCCAAAATATAATCAGAAGTTCAGTCAACAAGTCTTAAAGTTTGCATTTCTTTGCTTTCTCTCAAAAACTCTTGTTTTATGAGATTAAGTTAAAAATATATCTTTCTAAATTATACTGCTTCAGGTTTTTAAATGTTTCACAATTGATTTTGGAGATTTTCGAGAGAAAAACATAATCGGATTACAATTAGCATAATTTTTTTATCAACGCTAAAATTACATACATCAAGTATTGTGAAGATATTTTAGGACTTTGTTAGACTGTCATATATAAGAATGCTTCCATATTTCTATGTCTGTTATTAAAGTATAACATTTCATGATGTATATATCTTTGACTGATTGCTGAGTTTCGTGAAAAAAGTACTCAATAATATCATCCACCATATCATCCATGCAAGCTCTTCATGAACTACCATATCACCCATATTCATTATTGAGGAACCATTATACCATCCACAGTTTATTATCCTGTTTCATAATATTGGTTTCAAATTTTGGCACAGAACCAGTAATTTCTTGAGAAGGGCTTAAGTCAATTACATTGACCCCAGTACTCAACTAGTACTTATTTTATTCACCCCGAAAGGACGACAGGTAAAGATGACCTTGGTGGAATTTGAACTTGGAATGTAAAGATGGACAAAATGCCACTAAGCCTGGCATATTAACAATTCTGCCAGCTAGCCACCATAATCATATTGGTTTCAAAACTTTGGCACAAGGCCAGCAAGTTCAAGGGTCAGCTCTAAGTCAATTATATCAACCCCAGTACTCAACTGGTACTCATTTCACTGGCCCCGGAAAGATGAAAGCCAAGTCAATCTCAGCAGAATTTGAACTCTGAACATAGAGACATGCTAACAATTCAGCCAGTTTACTGCCTTATTCTATTTAATAATATTGATAACAAACGTCCATACAAGACCAAACATCTTTGTGGAGAGAGTAAATCCTTTGAATCAACCCACATTGACACTATATTTTATTGGCTCTGATAGGTTGACCACAGCATTGCTTAAACACAAAATATTAACCCTTACAATATGGAATTGAGTATCTTTGGTTTCATGCAAGTGCACTAGAGACACAGGAATGGATATAACTCATTTTTCATAGTGGGCTGCTTTCTTGAATTCTTCACATTTCATATGATGTAGTGCACACATTTCATTTTTATTGATCTGCAGAAAGTGTTTGCTAGAAACGATCTGCATATGATTAGTAAAAACTGAATCCGTGAAGTGAAAGTTAAGTTTTGTAACTAAAGACAGCAAGACATTTTACCCAATGTTCTAATGGTTCTGCCAATCCCCTGCTAATAATATGGAATACTACTTAAATCAATGGTCTCAACCAGGGTCCATATGACCCTTGGGGGTTCATATAAGATTTTGTTGTTAAAATTTATGTGCAATAAATTGCTTATACTTCTACAGTACACAAAATATTTGAAGTTCTTTTATACAATTCCTAAGGATAATTAATTATAAAAATACAGTGGGAGAGTAAAAATAGGAATCACAGGGATCTATAGACAAAGAATGGTTAAGAACCACTGACTTAAAGCACCACAGTATCCATACTTTAAGACCATTCTGCTAAAAGAACTTCAGACAGTTATTGCTCAGAATCTCTTCCACACCTGTTCTTCCTTTATTCTTCCATAACTATTTGCTTCTCACTACACTTTGTTCACCAAGGGGAGGGGACTAGTCAATTACATTAACCCCCAGTGTTTCACTGGTATTTAATTTATCGACCTCAAAAGGATGAAAGGCAAAGTCAACCTCAGTGGAATTTGAACTCACAATGTAGCAATGGGCGGAACACCACTAAGCATTTCATCCAGCGTGCTAACGATTCTGCCAGCTCACTGCCTTATCCAAAGATTAAATAATCCTTTCTATTATAGGCACAAGGCCTGAAATTTTTGGGAAAGGGGCCAGTCAATTAGATCGACCCCAGTACGCAACTGGTGCTTAATTTATCGACCCCGAAAGGATGAAAGACAAAGTCAACCCCGGTGGAATTTGAACTCGGAACATAGTGACAGGTGAAATACCACTAAGCATTTTGTGCAGTGTGCTAATGATTCTGCCGGCTCACTGCCTTATCCTAAGATTAAATAATAACAACAGCAATATCTTCTATCTCTTTAACCATTGCCATCCCTATCTTCAGTCGTCATTATCACTACCTCATCATTATCATCACCATGATCACAACCACCACTGCTATTACTACTATAGGCTACACTTAATTGAGCCAATGAGAGAGCCTCTACATGGCTGCTTGAAACAGCAGCCAAATCTAAAAATCATGCTGAATTTTTTTAAAAAATTGAACATAGATAATATGGTTCTGGGTTCCTTGTACACAGGAAAAGGACAGCATGGTCAGGGTTGAGATGTGTTTGATCATAGGTCTCTTGAATCAAGACTGACCTAGGGTTAAATAACAACAAATTAACAAATTGAACAATCTTACCTGATACGTCCCCATTGTATTCACCACTGCTGTCTTCACCTCGGGAGAGCAGGCAATGTCAAAGTTGGAGAGGAAATGATGGGATACAGCCACCAAAGCATCCTTTGGCCATCGTTGGAACCAATCCATTGTACAACCGGATATCAATCCAGGGAACTTCAGTGATCGACTGCGGAACTTTTCCCCAACCTTGAAAAACAGTAACAAACAACAAAAACTAGAATAAGATGTTTTTTAGCCTGTCTTTTTTTTTAACAGGGTCTAATCAGAAGATGAGTTGTACCCATGGTTTTTTTTCCCCCTCTGCAGGATCTCCAAGATTTGGGGGGGGGGGGTAAAATATTGAGTAATTCTTAGACCACAAACCTAAGCCAAATGCTTGCAACAGAGTCGGTACTGTGAAAGTAATTTAAGGGCCTGTTGGAATTATTAAATTGGGTGACAGATTAAAAGTACTAATCAAGAACAAGTGATAAGCTTCCAAACAATTTCTGTTCACCTAATTTTACTCCTAGAATTTATACAGAACTGAAGCAAAAGTAGATTTCCCCTTTGCTCGGTGTCTTCTAGCATAAGTCCAGCATTCTAAGTAGTTAGATCAGTGGTTCTCAAATGGCATCCATATAAGATTTTAGGGTGTCCACACAAGCAAAATAGTAAATTGGGAACCCACAGGTAGTATTTTAAGGATCCTTGAAAGATTTTGAAAATAATTTTGGTTTAGATGTATTTATTGCAGAAACAGCTAGGTTTCTTTCTATAATGTTTTACATAGTTCAACCTTCACAAATTAATGTATGGAAAGTAAAATAGGAATTTTGAAAGAATTATCTATAAAACTAGATTTTTAGCATCGAGAGGCAATGGGGGTCCACCAGAGTAAAGTAGTAAGCAAAAGGGACCATATGTAAAAAATGGTTGAGAACCACTGAGTTAGATTGAATATGAAGCCACATGACTACAAAGCAGACTCTTAACTACATGGCCATAACTGTACCCATAAATATTTGTTTCCAAATATTAGGTCGTGAAGTATGAAATTTGTAGAAAAGAAAAACAAGTTTGCTAATGTTTTATAACTACAAGGTTCCAATTTAAATATGAACATTTTTAAAGTGGAATGTTTTGCATAATTGAACAAGAGATAATCTAAGGTGGATTAATGCAAAAGAATGTTAAGACAGGTACAAACCGGAGAAAAACAGAGAACAACATGAAGATTCTGTCGGATACGACTTAAGTAGTAATCGTATAAGTTCTCATTTGTTGGTGGACGTCGAGGGTATTCTTTCTTCATTTGAATTACAAGTTCCTGAAGGATTTCATCAATTTCTTCCCGGGCAAACAAGTTTGAAACCTACCGTGGTTGAAGAGGAAGATATAAGAAAAAGATGAATCATTTTATATAATAATTAACAGAGAAAGAAACAGAAGTAAATATTTATCTTATTTAAGGTGGTGAGCTGGCACAATTGTTACTCTACCAGACAAAATGCTTAGTGGAAATTCTGATTTTATGTTCTGAGTTCAAATACCATTGAAGTTGATTTTATCTTTCATCCTTTTGGGCCAATAAAGTAAGTACCAGTTGATTACAAGGGTCAATGTAATCAACTTAACTCTCTCATGAAATTTCTGGCCTTGTGCCAAAATTTGAAACCAACATTAACCTTTGAATTTATTAGCAAAATATTTGTGGAGCCTGGTGTAGCCATCCGGTTGCACCAGTCCTCAGTCAAATCGTCCAACCCATGCTAGCATGGAAAGTGGACGTTAAAAGATGATGATGATGATGATATCCTTGTTTCTTCTACCTTTTTCTTCATTCTACCTAGTTTCAAATATTGAATGCTGTGGATGTCTCGGGTTTTCCATTATTCACACACATGTTCACACAAAAAAAGAAAAAAAAAACACAATGATGGTTTGCTGCTACCTCTAGAAGTGTTTCTAAGGTGTGTATTCATGTATCAACATAGCCATGTGTACAAATGGAAAGGTGTATGGTAGATTTGTTGCAAGTATTATAAATAAATATGATGTGACCTGATTTCTTCTTGAAATGTATCACTCATAGAAGCTGAGGTGCTCATCTATTGACATAGCTTGCGAGGTAAAATCTAGATGGCATTAGTCTTAGCAGAGTTGTAGCTATAACAGAGTTGCCTTCATTTAGAGGAAATGGTCTTTCATATGACAAAATCACCCAAAGGCCATACATAATTCTTATGACAGATTTGAATAATGATATTGTTTACATTTAAAGCATATAAACAAAGTAAAAATACAGTTAGGAAGAGATAGAAAGAGAGAGAGAGAGCAACATTGGGAAGATGTGATGTTTTTACATCTTTAACCATAAGAGAAATCTTTTTTCTCCATGGTAACTGCAATGAATATTGCTTTTGAAGTTGAAATATGTTACAAACACATTTTAACTGAGCTAAAGTTCACTTATGCCTAAACACTACTTGGTGTTGATACTGCTGAACATACATACATACATACATACTTGCATACATACATACACACATACATACAAATACACACACACATACAATACACACACACACACACACACACACACATACAAATACACACACACACACATATATATTCTCTTGGGTTGGCTTCACTGATGAAGATTAGGAAAGCTGTTGTCCATCTCATCTGCACACTCGTTCGTGGCTGATATGGCCGATGTGGGATCAACATATCCAATTGCAATGATGACAGATGTATGATTGTCCAGGGTCTGATGGTGCAGCTGCATTATTTTTTCACCTCTGAGCTTTGTCTTCAAGAGAGGTACTGCGAGAGATCTCAAAGGCGGAAACAGCATCACTGATGGTATGGCACCAAGCGGCACAGTCAGCCGTTAGAGTGGACTACTCATGATAATCAATGTCACAAATGCTAAGGGACTACTTCAGGTAGTCCTTGTAATGCTCCTTTGGTGCCCTCCTGTTGCAGTGGCCAGTGGTGAGCTCACTGTCCATGATAATCTTGGGTAGGCATTGTCAATGTGTCCTGCTCAAGGTAGTCATGTCTCAAGTAAAATGGCTTCCAGGCTGGAGACCTTTGCACACCTGAGGACTTCAGTGTTGGTGATGTAGTCGCTCCAGTAGATGTTGAGGATAGTATGAAGGCAGCATTTGTTAATGGGGGTCCACATTGTCACCATATGCTGGTTGGGTGAGCACCATACTGGGCTAAAACTTCCAAAGAGTGACGCAAACCCCAAGTCCTACTTCGACCTCCTTGTGGTACCACCTGGATCTAAACCAAGAGGAGAGGATGACTGTGGGTGTATGGCGCAGTATAACCAGGCTGCTCCAAGCAGATGGGGCTCGTTAGCCATGATTGGCAGCCTGTCTAGGAGAAGGACATTCCAATATAAAACTTATGACCCAAGGACCTCTCTGCCATCATCCCTGCTTGCTGGGCCACAGCAGATAAACTGCAGGTGTAACGGGTGGGGCCAGTTCTGCGCAGACTGCACTTCACCTTAAAACTTCGTCATGCAGGCTGAAGGATCTGTCCATGTCCACGACCACGACCATGATAACAACTCTCCAAGCCCTGTAATGATGGGAAGGGGGTGAAAACGGCAGGTGGAAGATGTCACCGGAAGCCGCAGCTTCCAACCTACATGTAAGCTGTTTAGGACATTGGCCGCCTGGTGTTGACTTGGAGGTGACAACATCACTTGACAGCATCCCAAACGACCAAGCAACCTTATCTAGGGAGAGCACTGCTTGCTCCACTTGGAGAGGGGCCTAGAAAAGGTAGCCTAAAGAAAGTTTGTCTCCAACACACCCAGTTGGCAAACTGTGGCCAACAGGCATCTTCTTCAAGCCATCAAATATGTACAAATACAAAACGAAAGGGCTCCATACACCTTTCAAATGTTGCCAAATGTCTGAAGGTAGCATGTTGGAATGTCAGAACCATTCTTGACTCAGACAGCAGAGGTCACCCAGAATACCGATCCACTCTCATTGTACATGAAATGTCCAGGCTAAAAATTGATATTGCAGCCCTTAGTGAAGTCTGGCTCCTAGAGGAAGGCAGCTTGAAAGAACATGGTGCTGGATACACCCTATATTGGTCAGGCAAAAACCCATCAGAAAAACATCATTTAGATGTCTCAGGCGCCTTGAACACTTTCACCAATGCTGCCTTCGTACCATATATGGTAAATGAAAGAAATTCGATTTGTCTTACATTATCCAAGCTTAGATGAAGTTATTTTAAATGCTTATAAGCAAAATAAACCACAACTTATTCCTGAATCCTTAACAACAGATTCCATTAAAATGAACAAGACTATTTCACCAGTACTCTTTCCACTGAAATAATTAAATTCTGGGATGTGTGGAGGATATATACGCTATACCAAAAATAAAATATAGAAAAAAAAAACACAAAGCATTGGTAATGGTGATGGATGGAACTAACCTCTCCAGATGCCAGGATGTTGTTGAGATATTCCAGAAAGGATTCATCTTTGATTTCATTGTCTGTAAAGAGAAACGTGACGCTCTTGCCTTCTTGGCCAGCCATACGATAGAGGAATTTAAGGTCTTCCATCAGGTTGGACACATTGTATGATCTAAGAATGGAAATAATAATAATTATAATAATTTCACCAGAACAATGACAATGTGGTGGTGATGATGATGATGATGATGGTGGTGGTGATAACAACAGTGATGATATTATTTGTTGTGGAGGTAATTGGTGAGATGATGAAGATGGGGATGAAGAAAAGGGATGATTATTCTATGAATAAAAAAAGATGTTCGATCAGGAAGATGATGAAATAAATACATAGAAGAAAGATGACCCCCACCCCACCAAAAAAAAACCAGTACGGTAATAGATTCCCATGTAAGCATTAAAACAAAGTTCAATGCAATTGCAAAATCTGATTGCAACTCATGTGGTCTGTTTTACCCAATGAATTAATAAAGCCTTCATCTTGGACAAAGTAATGTTCCATGATATTGCATAACACTAAGCTGCCATCTGAACAAGTATGAAAATGGAAACTAAGAAACAGCTTATTATTTCACCTGATTGAATATAATTATAATCTTTATTATGTATTAACAAGTACTTTCCTTGCTTGTTATAAAGTGTGTGTGTGTGTGTGTGTGTGTGTGTGTGTGTGTGTGTGTGTGTGTGTGTGCGTGCATATGTGTATGTAGGTGTTTAAGAAGTTCACTTTCCAATTGTATGTTTGTGGGTTCAATCTCTCTCTATGCAGCACCCTTAAGCAAGATTCTTCTATTGTAGCCACAGAACTTGTAACTGTATTTGGAAAATAAAAACTAAAAAGAAGCTCATCATAAACAGGGTGTCCCAGAATTAATTATTTCAATGAAAGTGGGCAAATTTAAAAACAAAACTTATTAAATTTTATGTTTACTACTTAATTATAAATCTTACGTAAAAACTTTATTGAAAATTTCCAACATGTACTCTGTCTGTAACCTTACAAATTTCAAATCTTTATAACAGACAGGGAAACACATTTTGAAGCATTTTAGGAATTATCTCCTGCACTGCTAAGTGAACATGTTCTTTAAGTTCAGCTAAACAATTGCTCCATTTTGGGGGTGGAGGGAGAGAAAATGATTGCAGCCAAATTGAAAACAAGCCATCATGGATAGATAGGTGGGATCCAACAGGAATGAAAATAAAATTGTAAAGATTATAAAATTATAAAAAAAAAAAAAATTTACACACTTTTAATACATATTAAACATGATAAGCATAAATAAAAGTGAGTTTTTTAAAAATTATCCGATTTCACTGAAATCAATAGTTAATTCTGGGAGAACCTGTATACATGGCTCAACATGTGTATGTGCATGGAAAATGAATGTATAATGTAAAATCAAGAACAACTTAAGAAAAACAAACAGTATAGAGAAAACAAAGCATAATAAATTCACTGTTTAATGGAGTGTTATAACCTTTCAGATGTTAGTTGATCATCAGGAGTAAAAAAAAAAGGAGAGAGAGAACATGTGGTAAGAAGCTTGCTTCTCAACCACATCGTTCCAGGTTCAGAAGCCTTGTAAGTGGATTTGATAAACGGAAGCTGAAAGTAGCCCATTGTGTGTGTGTGTGTGTGTGTGTGTGTGTGTGTGTGCGCGCGGGCATGCACAAATGTGTGCTTCTGTGAGTGTATGTGTGTATCTGTGTGAGCTTGGGGGTGTTGGTGAGTTTGTGTCCCTTTAACTGAGTGGTTCAGCAAAAGTGACCAAAAGAATAAGTATCAGGCTTAAAAATATGTTAGTACTGGGGTTGATTCAATTGGCTAAAATTCTTCAAGGTGGTGCCCCAGCATGGCCACAATCTAATGACTGAAACAAGTAAAAGATAAAAGATAAAAGATAATGGCTTCAAATATTGACACAAAAGTGCGTGCACGCGTGTGTGTGTGGGGGTCAAGTTGATTATATCAACCCCACTGGTACTTATTTTACCAAACTCCAAAATGACGAAAGGCAAAGTTGACTCTGGGGGCATTTGAACTCAGAACATAATGGAAGAAATGTAGCTAAGCATTTTTTGGCACTTCAGTAATGATTCTGTAAGCTTGCTGCCTTAATATTATGATGAAATAAGGCAGTGAGCTGGTAGAAACGTTAGCACACTGGGAAAGATGCTTAACAACATTTCATCCATCTCTATGTTCTGAGTTCAAATTCCACTCAGGTTGACTTTGCCTTTCATTCTTTCGAGGTTGATAGAATAAGTATCAGTTGAGCACTGAGCTTGTTTTAATTATCTTGCCCCCCCCCCACTATGCTGGTCTTGTGCCAAAATTTGAAACCAATATTAAGATGAAGTAATGGAAGGGAAACATGGAAGTGGGGTATGGTGAAGCTGAGGAGAAATTCCTTTTTTTGAGAGGTGGTCAAGAAGTAAGATGGGGAGGTGTAGGTGGTGCAAGTGCCGTAGTGTGATCTTACTCAGCACTGACCATATAGGGAGTTGGTTCACGTGCATGAGTTTATTGAGGAGTAGATATGTGCATATGTTTAACTCAAATGTGTGTTATTGTGGAAGAACAGCAGAGTTGCCTAGAGCTATTGTGCATTCAAGGATTACAAGTTGTACATACACACACACACACATGCATGCATATAAATGTGTATTATATATATATATATATATATATATATATATATATATCTCGTTATACATGTATGTGTGTGTGTGTGTGTGCACGCATTAGTGCATGCGTATAAGAAGTAAATGAGATTTATAAATCCAGTCAGATATCTATAAAGCACTTGGTGTTAAACGAATATAGTTAACTATATCCAACAATCAGATACCAATAAATTCAAATAGAATTAACAACCGAGATAATTCTTCATGTATGACAAAGTAAATCTAAATATCACTTAGAGGAATTTCAAGAATAAGAATGGAGAAAATCACATCTTCAATTGGTGATTACACTATACAATACCCACTGTTATTTCTCTTATGCCAACATATATCTAAATACAGAAATAAGGTATGAAATATCAGTGAAATTGATGTATCCAAAAATATATGCCAACATAATGTTATCAAGACCATCCAAAATTGGTTAAATTCAAAGTAAAATAACAAAATATCTCTAAAAGAAGAGCACATACAAAAAGAACATTAAGGTGCTGGAGTGGCTGTATGATAAGTAGCTCGCTTACCAGCCACATGTCGGGGTGGTTGGCGTTAGGAAGGGCATCCAGCTGTAGAAACTTTGCCAGATCAGATTGGAGCCTGATGTAGCCATCAGGTCCACCAGTCCTCAGTCAAATTGTCCAACCCATGCTAGCATGGAAAGCGGACGTTAAACGATGATGATGAATATACAAGAGCAATTGTGGTTGTATAGTAAGAAATTTGCTTCGCATCTAGAAGGTTCCTGGTTCAGTCTTACTGTGTGATACTTTGGGCAAGTGTCTTCTACTATAGTTCTGGAATATGTGTGTATGTATGTATGTATGTGTGTGTGTGTGTATGTATGTATGTGTGTGTGTATGTATGTATATGTGTGTGTGTGTGTGTGTGTGTGTGTGTGTGTGTGCAGGCATGCGTGTGTATGCATGTGTGTCTATAGATATGTACATACCTATGTATGTCTTTGTGTTTGTATTTGTCCCTCACCATTGCTTGATGACTGGTGTTGGCTTGTTTACATCTCCCTAACTTAGCAGTTCAGTGAAAGAGACTGACAGAATAAGTACCAGATTTCAGGAAAAATAGTACTGGAGTTGGTTCATTCAAATAAAAACCCTTCAAATGACTAAAACAAGTAAAGGATAACAGATATCTATATACATAAGTATATGTATATCACACACACATACACACACTTACATAAACACACACACACACACATATATATACATACACACATATCATTATTGATCTTTGATGCTTATGTTAAAAAACTATAATCTTACCTTTATACGCACACACACACATATGTAGACATGTATGTGTGTGCATGTGTGTGTGTGTGTGTGTATATATATATATATGCATTGTTGTCTCTCAAATATTTAAAATCTACAATTAAGAGCCCTATCTACTCGCTGACGGTAACCCGCCCTCCCACCCCCTCCACCGG
>NC_068990.1:64040009-64042130 GCF_001194135.2 Octopus bimaculoides | reverse complement strand
GTGGCCGTTTTCGTGCGGGTGACACGTAAAAGCACCCACTACACTCTCTGAGTGGTTGGCGTTAGGAAGGGTATCCAGCTGTAGAAACTCTGCCAAATCAGACTGGAGCCTGGTGTTGCCATCCGGTTTCACCAGTCCTCAGTCAAATCGTCCAACCCATGCTAGCATGGAAAGCGGACGTTAAACGATGATGATGATGATGATGATGATATATATATATATATATATATATATATCCATATACATATATGTAACACAACTAGTCATGCGCATAATATTTATAGGCACACATTAGTAGCTACACTAACTACCATCTTTTATAATAAGGAAATGGAAAAGAAGGGATGGGGGGAAAAATTGATTAAGAAAGTGAGAAATATGTCATAAAGAAAATAAAAAGGACTCAGTGAATGAGATAGACAATAATGGGGCAAGGAATAAGTGAGGTAAGTAGAAGTATGAAACAAGCGAAGGAATATATAAAGAGAAAGGAAGGAAAGTGTAGTGAGAAAAAAATGTGAGTAAAAACAGTGAGAAGAGAAAGTGAGAGACAGGGAAGAACCATATGGAGATGTGAAAGCATGAAAAATGAGAGTGGGATAGGCAGAGATAAAGACAAATATATTGGAAGAATTAGTATGAAAAATGTGTGAGAATTTTAGAAAAAAATAATGGAAAATAATATTTTAAGTACAAAAAAATGTTATTTTTAGTTATGAGTTTTATTTTTAGTTCAGATAGACAAAAATCAATTGAGTACCACCTTCAGTTTTATCATGCCAGGCTCTTCTCTGTTTTTAGATTTCTAGAATGTTCTCACTTACCTGGAGAGGGTAATCTGAAAAGTCTTGAAACCAGCAATAAAAGAAGCAAGCCGAGTTAAACTCTGCTTCCCTGAACCACCAACACCAACCAGAAGAGCATGGCCTTTTGTTGTTCGAATAATGCGCGAGATTTTCACCAGATGTGTCATGGCATCCTGGAAAAGAAGTATTAGTTACCCAAATATCTTAGAACATTTCAATGAATTTGAAGACAAATCAGAAGACAATTAATTATCAAATAAATATCTTGTTACAATAAACGATAGACTCGAGACAGTTTGGAGACATGTTAGTAACATTCAATTAGATCAGTAAAACATTTTTCGTATTACATTAACAGAGAGCAGTAATATAACAGAAACAGTTGAACGTCCATCTAATTGAATTACAGTGTTTAGATACAGCTGACTGGGTTTCAAGTTCAAATCTTTAAAGACCTGTCCCTGCCATTCATTCTTTTAGATTTCATAAAATAAAATTACTGGCGAGAATGGATGAGGATAGCTGTGTGAAAAAGTGTCACACTCTAGTGGTTGAGGGAACCTGTGGAAGAGGTAGACCCAGGAAGACCTAGGATGAGGTAGTGAAGCATGACCTTCGAACATTAGGCCTCACCGAGGCAATGACTTGTGACCGAGACCTTTGGAAATATGCAGTGTGTAAGAAGAACCGGGAAGCCAAGTGAGACCATAATCCGAGGCCTCTGCCAGAGGTGTAGCCAGCTCACTTATGCATACCTTTCCTTCATTGGACACTAAACTCTGCTTGCGAAGACCTGTTGAGGCAAATGAAATTGAAATCAAACCAAATTCGAAGACCTGGCAAGCCAAGTGAGACCATAATCCGAAATTCTTCAAGTCTCTCTATACTTTCATGTCAAAGAACGAAACAGTTATCCGGATACCTCTTCCAGTTATTTTCTATGTTGAGAGAGAATGGGTTGCCATATTTTTCTAGTACCTTACGATAAACACTGATTTCTAGATATCCCATGACTAGGTTAACAAAGGAGGGCGGCATTCTTGTACCCATTGTAGTTCCTGATTTTTGTCGACAGAAGTTGTCTTTGAAGACAAAGTAGTTACTCTCCAAGATAAATGTTAGCCCTTCTATTACGAATTCTTTTTTGATGTGATGTGGCACTTCATTGGAGTAATTCTCTAGTACCTGGTACCAAGCCCTCACAAGAGTGAAAAAGAGAGAGACAGACAGAAAAAAGGAAGATATCCCTTGCATTTGAAAAATATGGAAATATTTTAAAAAACCATTTAATTTAATTTTTCCACAATTTAAGTGT
>NC_068990.1:64030551-64039909 GCF_001194135.2 Octopus bimaculoides | reverse complement strand
GTGTGTGTGTGTGTGTGTGTGTGTGTGTATAGATTCAATCCAAGACATGTCAATGCCTTATGCTATTTTATGACCACCACAACCCCACAAACTGACAATACTGTATTGCTATGATACAACTATCACCACCTCCAACACCACATCATCAACATCATTATAGTTGTCACTACTTCACTATTACTTCAGCCCACCAGAAAAAAATACAGCTCAAAACTAAAGATGGTGCACATGCACATGCACATGCACACTCATGACAAGCATGCTGAGAATCTAACAGTTTATCTACTTAGTTATAAAATATTGGTTTGAAATTTTGGCACAAGGCCAGCAATTCCAGAGATGAGGTAAATCAATTACATTGACCCCGGTGCTCAACTGATACTTATTTTATCGACCCTGAAAAGATGAAAGGTAAAACTGAACTCAATGGAATTTGAAATCAGAATGCAAGTATAGACAAAATGCTGCCAAGCATTTCATACATCATGCTAATGAATATGACAGCTCATTGCCTTATGTAGTTATAAAATAATAGATACATTTTCCTGTAAACTTTTTCTTTTTTTATTTCTTGCCTTTAACCCTCCAACGTGGAGTATAAGCCACTTATAATTGAATTCCATGTCGCATAATTTTTCACTTCTGTACTTATACTCTACCATGAATGTTCCCCTTTCTCTAGTTCCTTTTGTGTTGATCTACGCCACGAGTTCTTAGGACTACCCCTCTTTCTATATCCATCTGGATTCCACTGTAAAGCACTTTTCGCTACATTTGGTGTGTCCTTTCTAATTGTGCTACCAATCCACTTCCACTTTTTCTTAAATATTTGCTCCCTAATCAAAACTTGATTCATTCTTTGCCATAACTCCATATTGCTTATGTGTTCGGGCCATCTGATTTTAAGTATACTACGCAAGCACCTGTTGATGAATGATTGTATATTTCATAATTTAAGTAAAGAGTGAATCTTATTTCACAGCTAAGATGAAATGTGTAAGCAAAGACTTTCATGCTCAATACTGCTATAAAGATTGAGCTCTTGATTTTCTGGTCTTGCATCTTAATTTCCTAACCACTGTCTGTCTGATTAGGAGATTACAAGTGCTTCTGTAGAACTTGGCTGGGTAGGTTGCTATAAAGATTCAGACAAGGTGGAAATAGATTATTGTGAGTTCTAATTTGCTTAAAATGTAGATGCTTACTTTTTAGCATCTTAGTGTGATCTAGAAAAACAGAATACAGAAGCAATATTTTTACTCTAGTTTAGCTGTAGGGCATGTAAAATTTTATGATATACCCCCAAGGACATTGAAGAAATTCTCTGTAATTGAATGTGGAATTCACAATTCATTAGATAAGTTACTAACCTTATTGACTTTGCACTGTATCCCTGCTCATACACACACATATGCATGTGTACGCACATGCACACACACACACATACACACACATATATACATACATGCTCATTAGCAATGCACACACACACACACAGATATATACCATATAATAAATATCATCCTAAGAATTACATGAAGCTATAGTATTAGTACATAATACTAGATTCTGTAATGCTGGGTGGATGATAAATCTTTTCTGGATGGATACCAGCTTATTGCAGATAGCTTCCACAAAGTGGTTTACTATCTTTAAAATAGCAAATGAGACATCTAGAATACAGTGGGTTGCCAAAGTATTTGCAGCAAAATACCTTATCTATTTGATTACTTTGCACAAGAGACTACACAATGCACATTCATATTTAACAAGGAAATAATTATATAACATGAATTTCTGACAAAATTGTTAGAAATGTTTGAAATGAAGTTAATTTGCTTATCTTTCTGGAAATATTAACATAATGGCAGATATTAATGATACAAAAAGAAGTTGTGTACCTTGAAGAAAACCAAATCCATCACTGAACCACGAATAGCTTCGTTGTATTGATCCATGAAGGTATTAAGTCTCGCAGCCAACTGTTCATAACTGCTGATTGGCTCATAGACTTTTGGTGCTTCCATTTCAACATCTGCTTCCTCTTCACCTGGGAGATGAGACAAAAAGATTGCTTCCTTTCACAATGGTATTTCCAGTGGTTTGATCCAATTAGAGCTATCAGTAAGAACTGAACATTCCATACAAACTTAATGTTTTCCCTTCAATTTTTGAATTCAAATAAAACAAAAATATATTAAAACATTTATCTTTTTGAACTGCAGAATGATTTACAGAACATTTGCACTTGATTCTATTATATATTTCATGCTGAGTTATATATATATATGATAAAGAGATTACCCTTTTCTCATAACTCATAAAAGAATTTAATTTTCATTCACACATGTGCACCAAACACTAGGGAAATTTGTTTTAAAATATCTGCCTGCTAAGCTAACAAACCAGACAAATATTGAGCCAACAAGCAAGCCTGTATACAGTCACACCATTTGCTAAAAAGAACAGCCCAATTTCCCTTAGATCATATTCTATCCTTTTAAAGGAAGAAACGTTGGCATGAGTTGGACAGTTTGACAGGAGCAGGCCAGGCAGGAGCCTGCACCATGCTTCTGTGTCTATTATAGCATAGCTGTAAAAACCATGCCAAAACAGACACAGAAGCATGGTGCAAGCTCCTGCCTGGCCAGCTATTGTCAAACTGTCCAACCCATGCCAGCATGGAAGGAGGAGGATGATGATGATGATAGTAATGATGATGAATGCTGTTTTGTATAAACCCAAGAGGTGAAATTGCATGGCTTAGTGGTTAGGGTATTTGGCTCACAATCAATCATAAGGTAGTAAGTTCAATGCCCAGTGGTGCATTGTATCCTTGAGAAAAATACTTTATTTGATATTGATCCAATCCCCTCAGCCGGCAAAAATGAGTGGTACCTGTAATTCAAAGGGCCAGTTTTGTCACATTCTGTGTCATACTGAATCTCTTTGTGAACAACATTAAGAACAAATTTTGCTGGACACAATACTCTGTACATAAAAGACGACGATGATGGCGACGGCCACCACTGCCGCCGCCAACGACAAGGCATTTAGCTATTCTATTCAATACATAACAATATACTTCTTTCCATTTTTTTTTTTCATGTGGGTGGTCCCACAGTGCCCCATCATTATCAACATCATGAATGTTATTCTGAGATTCCCAACCGTCCCACCATGGGGAAACAGTTAGATTAGGACTGAGGTCTGCTCGTTATTTTAAAGTGGTTGGAGCCACTCCCCAACCTATAAACATTTTGTGATCTAGCCCGATAGATCTTGAGGGCTAATCCCTCAACATGTTACATGTATGAATCATTGCAGTCCTGCTGAGTAATCACCAAAATGGCCGATGCACAATGCCTAAGGCACCCAGCGCTTCACTCGCTGGCGAGTACCAAGTACCTCATACACTGACAGGGAGTCCATACACCTCTACCGGCTGATCAAACTCATGATGAAGCAGTGGAAGGAGCAGCCAATATTTGTGTACTTTCTCTTGAGCTGCTTCATTCAAGGCAGCTCCTTGTTCTTGGCACTGTTGAATTTAGTCTTTCTGCTCAGTTGTCAATGATGTTTGCTTTCTCTTCACAGACATAGTAACAACAACAAACTTGATTACTACTCAGAAGAAAATCATTGAGTGAATGTAGACATAACTGATTTTGCTATGCTTTCAAATCCTTCAGCATGTCAGTCATTATAATGACAGTTTAAAGAGATTGCTTGGAATCAGACCAACAGACCAGTGGTGCTTTGCATAATTATAAGCGAAGAATGCGATGCTTGCGCCAATGTCTGTAACACTTCTTTGATGTAATGTTTACAAATGTTCTTCAGTTATTTGAATTAACTTTTAATCATTTTAAACAAAAGACAAAATGGTGACTCTTGTATTATTCTTTTGTTCAGGTTATACCCAGTAGAGTTAGTTGTATATTCACAAAATCTTAGGATCTTGTTTGGGTGCACAGAAATTCATATAATTGATATTCAGATAAGTCTGTCTGCCTGTAGGTCTGTCTATATATTTGTATGTCTATGTACGTACGTACACTCACACACACACACACACATTTAAATATGCATAAACATGTGCACGTACACCCACACACACATATAATCATATATACACAGACACATGTATGTGTGAATATATAAGTGTGTATCACACACACACACACATGTTAATCTGAGTATCAATGATGTATCATCTTAAAGCAGATACAGCATTGAAAGCCTTGTAAACTGCAGTGTTTGTCTCAAGAAAGCATCCCTTATAGATGTATAGCATTAAAAAAACACATAAATATATTAGCAGCAGACGAAAATCATCCAGCAGCTGTGGAAAATTTTTGTCTACTGCTAAATATGTATTTCTGCCTCTAAAGGCTTCAACAGAAGCAAGTCTCCACAGGTGTTTTTAACACTCTAATGTGTAAAAATTAATTAAGTTTGGATCAGGCATATCAGTGATAATGACAATATGCTGTTGAAATGGCCACCATGTTCACCTGATTTGACACCTTGTGATTTTTTTCTATGGGACTATGTGAAAGGACTGGTCTATGTCCCACATCTTTCTACAAGCTTAGAGGAACTCAAGCAGAGAATCACTGAGGTACTGGAGAATGTTATGCAAGACATGTTACAGCATGTTTGGCAGGAACTGGGCTACTGACTAGATGTGTATCATGTCACAGAGAGTGTGCATATTGAACATTTGTGAAGCTTTGTGAAATCAGTTGTAAAATCTACATCTATCTGAATCTCTTGTTCGAATTTTGATAAATAAATCTCTTATTGTTCAACATGAGGCCTATTTAATTTCATTTGCCTAGAGCATGTAGTTTCTCGGATATTCACATTTCAAATGAAGTAAATTTCTGGGGGATACCCTGTATTTTATATAATTCCTACTAAAATTTAATTATAAAAATGAAATAGTATTTTTTAAACATTGAATTGCTACAAGGGTCTATTCAAGTAAAATAGGAATCAGGGATGGAGTGAGGGATCCATAAGCAAAAAATGGTTGAGAATCACTAATCTAAAGTCATGGGAAATTTTGACTCTTAATGATCTATTTTGTCTGGCCTAACCAAAGACAGGTGTCATGGTACCTGAAAAAAGCAGAATCAGACAAACTGACAGCAGAGAATACCACAAAGGTTCAGAATTGTCGACACATTAGCACAGAGTTCCAGTCACATCAGTTCACCATGTTACAGAATGTTTTAGGCCGTTTTTTAAAATTATTATTTTTGGAGTTGTCAGCCACTTCCAGGACATTTCCTGGATCTACAAACCTGCGAGGAATGATGTAAGTTGTCATCCTATGGATGGAGAAACAAAGGGATTATATCATTTAATTTGTCCTCCCCATTTTCTTTTCTTTAAGGTAATGGTGTATGATTTGAAAGAGATTTGACAAGGAAAGCTGCAGAGGTTTTCTCCTTGTCAAGTGGGGATGAACAAAAGGCAAAACTGAAGATGTGTTAGTAAACTACATACTTGAGTAGAATAACAGCAGTATGAATAGAATGTTGTTGGCACTCCGTCGCTTACAACGTCGAGGGTTCCAGTTGATCCGATCAATGGAACAGCCTGCTCGTAAAATTAACGTGCAAGTGGCTGAGCACTCTACAGACACGTGTACCCTTAACGTAGTTCTCGGGGATATTCAGTGTGACACAGTGTGACAAGGCTGACCCTTTGAATTACAGGCACAACAGAAATAGGAAGTAAGAGTGAGAGTAAGTTGTGGTGGAAGAGTACAGCAGGGTTCGCCACAATCCCCTGCTGGAGCCTTGTGGAGCTTTAGGTGTTTTCGCTCAATAAACACTCATAACACCCGGTCTGGGGATTGAAACTGCAATCTTATGACCGCGAGTCCACTGCCCTAACCACTGGGCCATTGCGCCTCCACATGAATAGAATAACAGGTATCAAAACTTACCAGTGGCTTCTGGGGCATCTTGAAGGAAGTCTACAAAATAGGGTTCTTTTACCATGTCTTGTGCCAATGCTAAACCACATTCTTCTTCTACAACCTTTCCATGTAAAAAATAGAGACAGTGAGAGAGAAAAACATAATAAATTTAATAAAAGTGAGTGTGCATGTGTGTGGGTGCACATGTGTGCACATGTGCACATGCATATGCACATACACATGTGTGTGTATGTGTACATGTGCATGTGTGTGCATATATGTATATGTGTGCACATGTGTGCATAAGGGAATTGAAGAGGATAATGAAAAAGAGAACAATAAAGCAAAGAGAAAATAAAGCAAGAAAAAAAATATAAAATGGAAAAATGTGGAGGGTTGTTTGCCTTCAATAGCTTTAGCCATCTAGTATTCAAACCAACCAAATCCAGCTGGAATATTATTCTACACATATTATGCCGGATCCTGCCTCTCACACCTACCTTACAATGTCTTTCTAAAAATAAGCAATCACATTATGAAAATCCTGAAGCTACAAGATAATGCATGATTAATTCAAATCTATGGATATAAATAAGCATTACATTTGACAGAGAAATCTGAATGTTAAAGGACTAATACCAATTCCTGTAACCTTACCTGAAATTTATCTTGCAACCAAATTAATATTTCACAACCATTTCACCTAATGTTTCTAACCTTTATCCATGTATTTGTAGTGGCGCCTAATACCAATCGCCATTTTGGAGAGTTTATCCACGCATGCGCAGGGACTAGTCTTCTGGAAGGAGTGCAGGAAGTCCCTCATGCGCATGCATGGTCATCCAATATCCAAGCGTTCACGTGTTTTCTCTACCTCTTTTGCTGGCTGGACTTCATGGAAGCTAAACGTCACAATAGCAGCTCTGCGTCAACACTAAATTGGATCCACAAAGATAACCAGAGAGGAGAACAATGACTTCCAACCATGCGACTTTAAGACGACGTCTCATCTGAACCAAGGGCGAAATGCTACCAAATCCCCTCCTCGTGTGAGCGGATTTCTGCTGTAAGAAAATATTTGTTGTTCTGTTTAGTTTAGAGTCTGTGTTCCGTTTTCTTCCTTAAGAAATTTAATGTACGGAATTGGAATGCACAGGATGGTGTATGTCCACTTCTCCTACAAATTCAATATTCATATCTCACTACTGGGCTCACACTTTTTACACATGCTTCATACTGTAAACCTTGCTTATCAGCATAGCTAACAACTCTCTCAAATTCACATGAACCTTTCTTATTCAGCTATTACCCTTTCACCAGAATTCACACAAATGCAGGCACATGGCTTAGTGGTTAGGGCATTCGGCTCACGATCATAAGGCCATGAGTTCAATTCCTGGCGATGTGTTGTGTCCTTGAGCAAGACACTTTATTTCACATTGCTCCAGCCTACTCAGCTGGCTAAAATGAGTAGTACCTGTATTTCAAAGGGCCAGCCTTGTCACACTCTGTGTCATGCTGAATCTCCCAGAAAACTATGTTAAGGATAAATGTGTTCGTGGAGTGCTCAGCTACTTGCACGTTAATTTCACGAGCAAGCTGTTCTGTTGATCATATCAGCTGAGACCCTCATCATTGTAACCGATGGAGTGCTCCTCTATCCTTTCACCACAATTACTTTCCAGTAGTTGTAGTGAAAGTAGCTTAAGTGGCAGAAACTACTCTGCATCTTCAACAAATAATCTGTATATTTCATAGACTTCATTCCACAGTTGGACCTTTTGCTTACCTATAATTTATTTATCACATCTGAAGTTAAAGTTCCCAATCAATCTAGTAGAAATCCTACTGCATCTCTTGTGTGCCAATTACTTGCATTTAGCATAGGGTATTGATTACTAATACACACACATACACACACTTTATTTGTGGGTTAACAAGGCTACCAATGGCTTCATATAAAGAGAAATCTCATTGCAATTATCAAGCCTGCCAAGATGGAAATGAGTGCCAATGTTCTCATGTGGTAGACTTCTTTTCTTTCTTTTCTTTTTTCTTTTCCTTATTTCAGTCATTTTGACTGTGGCCATGCTGGAGCACCACCTTTAGTCGAACAATCTGACTCCAGTTATTATTCTTTGTCTTTGTAAGCCTAGTTCTTATTGTATCGGTCTCTTTTGCCGAACCACTACATCTGTTGTCAAGCGATGGTGGTAGGGGGACAAAGACAGACACACACACACTTGCGTGTGCACACACACACAGAGTATATACCACAGGCTTCTTTCAGTTTCCGTCTACCAAATCCATTCATGAGGCTTTGGTCAGCCTGAGGCTATAGTAGAAGACACCTGCCCAAAGTGCCATGCAGTGGGAGTGAACCTGAAGCCATGTGGATAGGAAGCAAGCTTCTTACCATACAGCCACTGGTAGCCTTGTTAGCCCACAAATAAAGAATATTTATCCATCAATGCAATTCTGAGCACACATTCTCACTATTTGATTTTAGTGTGTGTGTGTGTGTGTGTGTGATCCAATCTTCCATGAAAAAATGTCCAGCCATAGGGAAATATTAACTTGTTTGGAGACAGGCAAGGGCTAGCAACAAGAAGTGCATTTGCTTGTAGAAAATCTGCATCAATGAAAACCTGCTTGCATGGCAAGTAAATATTAAACAGTGATTGTGTGTGTCTATGTGTGTGTGTGCGTGTGTGTATGTGACCACAATCATCATTCAATCTCCATGTTTGATGCTTGTGTAGGTTGAACAGTTTAACAGGATCCGCTTGATCTGAAGACTGCATCATGCTCCAATGCCTGCTTTGGCATGTTGTCAATAGTTGGATTCTATTCCTAAGACTAATCACTTTATGTCATGTATTGGGTGCTCTTTTGTGCATGGCACCAGCACTTACGAAGTCAGCATGAAGCTTGCAAGATTCAAGGTTGCCTTCAACTGAATGAGACTAAAGTAGAGAGGGAGGTAGCTTTATGCTATGGGATGAGAGGGTTAAAGTGTGGGAGAAGGGGGACCAGAACAGAACAGGTTTTTTGTTGCAGGGTATCTACAAAGCTACTCATATTATACAAGAGAAGATCAGAGTAGCTGATATGTCTAAATAACTAGAGCTTAATGACTGCTCAGAAATTTGCAATGTTTAGAATAAACAAAATTTATTTTTTGCAACTGCATTTCTAAGTCTATGAAAGAAAAAATACAACAATAAAAAAAATGGCTGCCCGTAATTTTTGAAATATCACAATAAAATATGGTAGTTAGGAGAATAAGTAAATACGTAAAAGAAGCAGTTTTCAAAACGCTAGGTTAAGTCTCTATTTGATGAAAACTTTTTTGAAAAGATCAACTAAAATGAAACTCAATTTAGAAAACTTTCAATGTATATTCTGTGAAATAATTGTTGG
>NC_068990.1:64029553-64030286 GCF_001194135.2 Octopus bimaculoides | reverse complement strand
TGTGTGTGTGTGTGTGTGTGTGTGTGTGCGTGCGTGAGTGTGTGCGTGTGTGTGTGTGTGTGTGTGTGTGTATGTGTGGAGGAGGAACATAATGTTTTGGAAATGGTTTTTCCATGACTTATACAAGTTCTTGGCCTACGTAAAGTTTGCTAACTTTTGTGTTCTGGGTTGTAGTTGTTATAGCAGGGCTGAGGGTTGTCAAGATATATTGGAAATTCCCTGAAGCAATTCAATACTATTTTTGTGTCAAGTATATTTTATCATTATTCATTAATAATAATAATAATTCTGCTCAATATCAAAAATTTTGCTTGTCAGTTGCTTGACCTTAACCAGTTGAGCACGTCCCTTAGTGGGTGGCAATATGTGTATCTCTAATCATGAACAAAGGTAGTGGAGAAGTATCATAGCTATGCGTTGAGGAGAATTCTCTAGAGCTTGAATAATTCACCTCTGGAAGCATGGGTGTTTCATTCAATATCCTTAAACAACCCTTATTCAGGGACCTTTTGAGTGAGATGGGCTACACAACCTGCAAGGTCATGTGTTGTTTATCTTGATATGAAATCACCATGTTGCACACATATGGTTGTGATGCATGTGCCTGGTGTACCCTTATCAGACAGATAGTTAAGATGGGTATACTGGGCTTCATATATTTTACCCCAGTGTCACTTTGATGGCATGCACTGCTCTCTCACTCAATAATAATAATAATAATAATAATAATAAT
>NC_068990.1:64023692-64029362 GCF_001194135.2 Octopus bimaculoides | reverse complement strand
CTCGACCTGAAGAAAATTCTAACTGGGCCCCACTTGCGAGGTCATGCGCTGTTTATCTTGATATGAGATCGCCATGTCACACACATATGGTTGTGATGCATGTGCCTGGTGTACCCTTATCAGACGGGTAGTCATGATGGGTATAATGGGCTTCGTATATTTTACCCCAGTGTCATTTTGATGGCATGCACTGCTCTCTCACTCAATAATAATAATAATAATAATAATAATAATAATGGTTTCAGATTTTGGCATAAAGCCAGCAGTTTTGGGGGAGGGGCCAAGTCAATTAGATCGACTCCAGTGTTCACTGGTACTTAATTTATCAACTCTGAAAGGATGAAAGGCAAAGTCAACCTTGGCAGAATTTGAACTTGGAGCATAGAGACAAATTAAATGCTGAAAAGCATCTTGCCTGACATGCTAATGATTCTACCAGCTCACCGCTCTCTTTTACTCTTTTACTTGGAATGTAAAGATGAACAAAATACATTTTACCTGGCATGCTAAGAATTCTACCAACTCACTATTTTATTAATAATTACTTTCAAATTTTAGCATAAGGCAAGCAATCTTAAGGAAAATGAGTTGGTCATTTATGTTGACTGTAGAACTTGATTGGTGCTTTATTTGATCAATCCTGAAAGGATGACAGATAAAGTTGACCTAGGTAGGATTTGAACTCAGAATGTAAAATACCAGAAGATATACCATAAGGCATTTTGTCTAGCAGTGTAACAAATAATAACAAGAAGAACAAGAAATAAGCCTTTATTTATGGGTGTATCACATTTCTTGCATGTGTGTGTGTGTCTTTGGCAAACTTCTCTTTTCTGCTCATCTGCAATTTAATTCTTGTTATTATTTTGTTCATGTAGGCCTGATCTAATTGATCTATAATCAAAATTATAACTAACCCATTTTTTTTTTCAGTCTTAATTAATGATAATTATTTTTTTAACTGTTAATTGCCAAATGCTAATTTAAAAAATTGATGAAAGCTGGCTTTTCATCATCACTGCAGTTTAGAAACTAGGAATCTGGGAACCTACAACAAAACACAAATTTTAGTGATGACATTTTCAAATGACTTAACCTCAAACCTAAAACACTTAGAACACACCCAGGAGGTCAATAATTCTGAATAAAACTGATATAGGAATCTGACTAGTTTTTAGCAAAATCAGAGATAATCCAACTAGTGCTGATGATATGGCAAATGAACTCAGAACAAGCTGGTTGATGATAGAAAGAACAACCAGCTATAGAAATCATGCCAAAAATGTAGGAGGAAGATGTGGATACATTAAGCAACATCATAAGCTACCCACCCAGAAGAGCAATAACTCTTGATAAGATCTGATATAGAGCAAAGAGATCTCTAGTTTGGCTGCAAATAGTGGTGGTACAAAAAGCATGTTTTCAGGTTATACTTTAAGACAGATGCAACAACAAAGTTGGTCAGTTTCTATATTGCCATGTTTTACTCTTTTACTCGCTTCAGTCATTTGATTGCGGCCATGCTGGAGCACCACCTTTAGTCGAGCAAATCGACCCCAGGACTTATTCTGTGTAAACCTAGTACTTATTCTATCGGTCTCTTTTTGCCGAACTGCTAAGTTACAGGGATGTAAACACACCAGCATCAGTTATCAAGCGATGGTGGGGGGACAAACATAGAAACACAAACATACATACATATATCTATATACATATATACGACGGGCTTCTTTCAGTTTCCGTCTACCAAATCCACTCACAAGGCTTTGGTTGGCCCAAGGCTAGAGTAGAAGACACTTGCCCAAGGTGCCACGCAGTGGGACTGAACGCGGAACCGTGTGGTTAGTAAGCGAGCTACTTACCACACAGCCACTCCTGCGCCTATTAGATAATAAAAATGGAGATGCTGTGTGATCCATCCAACCCAAGCCAGAATAGAAAAATACACACCAAATTATTATGCTGCTGCTGATATATTACAGTCCTAACACCATACGAGAAACTATGATACATTCCAGAAAAATGCTTCCAGTTAACAACAAGGAATGCAGAGATATAAAACATAAACAAAGATGAAAGGCTAAGCCGCACTGCAAGCATGGGTCTTTACAGAGAAGATGGACTGATGGCATCCAGAAAACAAATAACAGCCACTTAACAAAGAATATGACATGAAAGTAACAGCGGAAACAAACCTTGTATCTGTCAACTATAGTATCCTGAATCTAAGTTCATGATACTTTGAAACTTACAAAAAAAAAAACCCAAAAAAGCCTGAATAATCACCATCTGTACAAACATTCCAAATCCAAGAACACCCTAATTATGGCGAATGATTCTCAAAGAAAAGAGGAGATAATTTCTAGAAATTAAGAAGGTCTGTATTTGAGTGTATGCACTGATTTTTCTTTAGTATAATTTCAAAAGGTGCAAAGGTAATGGACTGGATGGCAATGAAATTGTCATCCTTTTTTATGAAGAAGCTCAGGATGACAGTGGATAAAGATGACCAAGATATCTATTGTGTTGGCCATATAGATATTGTTGTGAAGGACTCTGTCTTCGATGTGAACAATTATGAAGCAGGATTCCTTAATTGCAATGGCCAAGCACCAATATTTGAAACATATCTATTAAAATTCTGAACAGGAACTATGCATTGGAAGTAAATGTCTAAATCTTAAATAAGTTTGGCAAATGGGAAATTTAACTGAGACTAGAAATAATCAATTTGGAAAATATGCTCAATGCCATTATTTTCAATCATTGGTTTGTTATAGCTACATTGTAAAGACTTGCATGTGATTAAAACATTTAAAACCACTCTAGTGTTTCATTACTTGCTTCTTGTAAATGCAGTTTCATGGGACATAAATTATGTCAACACCAATATTGAAGAAAACAATATCTATTTATAGTATGAAGTCACACACAGCTTTGTATGAATGTCTGTCTTGATAAAAACTCAAACAGTCTTCTATTGCTACCAATGTCAATTTTATTGTCTGATTACTTCAAATCAACAACACAAGAGTAGCCTCTCACTGTATTTATCTGGTCATTGATCAATATAATCTCCAGTGTCGACACCAATATGAGGTGGTCTCTATTTGTGAACATCATGCAACATAATATCTGCATCTTTAATGCATAGTAGTGAATTATTGTGAACATTTAATGCATTCTCATTGTCATTAAAAACAGTAAGATATTTACCATAAATCTATACATGTGTATGCAAAACCTGGGCAAGATCTTTTGAGGACTAGCAGATTTTGAGAATAAACAGTTGTCTAAAGATGTAAGTCTCCCTTTTTCACACCATCAATGTTTATCCAAGAGAAAAGTCAGCAGCTTGAACTGATGGAGCTAGGCATCAACTGGCAGAACACAAAGAGCCAAAACACATCTTGCTTAACTAAATATTTTTCCTTATCAAACAGAAATTATAAATAATTTTTGACCATGAGTCAAAAGGGAAAGACCATGAGTTAAGGGAAATGACTCAAAATGAACAAATAGGGATAAGTCAAGAAGTAATCTACTTTTTAAAAAGTGTGTGTGAGAGAGAGAGAGAGAGAGATCAAAGATTTACCATGTAAACAGACATTTTCAATTCAATAGGGTATATATTATTTCTCTCATATCTCTCAATGCTTTTCTTCTCTTTCATAAAAGATATCGGCCCGAATGTTTAATTCTCTTCTGTTTCTTCCTTTGGTGTATTTATCTTCATTGTGCACATCTTTGATTGTTGAGTTTTCTTTTTGCTTTATGTTTCTACACCTTTTCACTGACTTTCACTCACTGGTTCAATTCCACAGGGTGTGTAAGGTATTTGAGGGTCATTTTTTGGGTCATTGCTGCATTTTTTACTGACTCTGTGTAATCTTTGTTTCAGAAAATAATAATGGCAAACCCTCTGCTTACTCAAGAAATGAAGAGGCATGCTGTTATTGTGATTATGAAGGCTGAGCATAGTGATTTAGAAATATTTCGATTTTTAAAAGTTGCCAGATCTTTCATCTACACAGTTTGTAAGGAGACAGAGACTGAAGACGGAAACATATCACCAGTATCAAAGTATAAAAAGCATTTTAAATGCTCTGAAATCATCAGAACACCTGAATTTATCCAGCAAGTTCAACAGACCATTGATTACAATCCCAAAAAGTCCATGAGGTCAATTGCAAAAGATCTCCATGTGTCAGAAGGAACAGTGAGAAATGTTGTCCACAAAGACATCAGATACAAATCTTATATGATGAGGAAAGGTCAATTTGTCAGAAAAAAAAACAAAAGAAAATCACTACATCAGATCTAAAAGGTTCTTAAACAAACTGAAAAATCCAACAGAAGAAGATTTGATTTGTTTTTTCTCAAACGAGAAAAACTTCAACCAAGATCAAAAAGTCAACAGAAGAAATGACAAATGGTTATGTGCAGACCCTTCTGAAGTTCCAAGTGTTATGCATACAAAATTTCCTGCAACTGTTATGGTTTTTGGGGTTGTCAGCAATGAAGGACATCTGACGCCTCCTTACTTCTTTCCACAAGGCTTTAGAGTTAAAGTCATTGAAGTCCTGGAAATAATTGTTAAGCCCTAGATAGACAGTATATGCAATGGAAGGCCATATGTGTTTCAGTAAGACTCTGCACTATCACACATAACTCTAGTAACACAGGAATGGATGGGTGAAAATTTTCATGATCACATAGCCCCTAACATTTGGCTTCCTAATTCCCCAGATCTCAATCCATTGGACTGTTACATGTGGAGCATTGTTGAGAGAGAGGTCAATGAAACCACCCATATCACCAAAGATTCTCTGAAAGCTGCCATAGTCAAAGTAATGTCCAAAATGAACCAGGACCACTTGATTTGAGCATGTAGATGATTTAGATTTCATATAGAAGCAGTTGCTGAAGCTGAAGGTGGCTTTATTGAATAACATTATAGAAAAGAAAGTTTATTTTTATCCTCATAGCATTTTTTGATAGATAAAGTTATTATCTGTTATTATGTATGTTTTTTTATATAAACAAATTTGTCCTCAAATATCTTATGCATCCTGTATATATATATATGTAGTAAAAAACACCATTCAAACATGATTGTTGCCAGTGTCGCCTGGCTGGCTCCCGTACTGGTGGCACATAAAAAGCACCATTTGAGCATGGTCAATGCCAGTATCACCTGAGTAGCCCTTTTGCCGGTGGCATGTAAGAAGCACCCACTACACTCGCAGAGTGGTTGGTATTAGGAAAGGCATCCAGCTGTAGAAACTCTGCCAGATTAGATTGTAGCCTGGTGCAGCCTTCTGGCTCGCCAGCCCTCAGTCAAACCATCCAATCCATGCCAGCATGGAAAGCAGATGTTAAATGACGACGACGACGATGATGATGATGACATGAAAGAGAGATGAAAGGAAGAAAGAATAAAAGGAATGTGGAATATATGTTAATTGACTTACCTGTTGGAAAATGCCTTCAAACCATGTTTTATCTTGAATCTCAGTAAATCGGTCTGCTAAAACACGGGCACATTCATGGGTCCACAGAGATATTAGAACTTGTGGCTCTTTGATAACTTCTGCCTCTGCTGAGAGCATACCCTGGAATAGAGATTTTAAATATATATATATATATATATATATATATATATATACT
>NC_068990.1:64022578-64023682 GCF_001194135.2 Octopus bimaculoides | reverse complement strand
ATATATATATATATACTCTTTTATTCTTTTTCTTGTTTCAGTCATTTGACTGCAGCCATGCTGGAGCACCAACTTTAGTTGCACAAATCAACCGTAGGACTTATTCTTTGTAAGCCTGGTACTTATTCTATTGGAATCTTTTGCTGAACCACTAAGTTTCGGGGATGTAAACACATCAACATTGGTTGTCAAGCGATGGTGTGGGGACAAACACAAACACATAAATACATACATACATATATCTATATATATACGATGGGTTTCTTTCAGTTTCCATCTACAAAATCCACTCACAAGGCTTTGGTTGGACTGAGGCTATAATAGAAGACGCTTGTCGAAGGTGTCACACAGTAGGAGTGAACCCAGAACCATGTGGTTGGGAAGCAAGCTTCTTACTACACAGCCACTCCTGCGCCTATATATATATATGTATGTAATGTTGATAATGAAGAAGAGAGTGGAGATTTTATTCACATCCGAAAACCTCTTTATTTAAAAGTTTTCTACAGCATATACATCTGACCTACATATGTTTTAGCTGCAGTGACTGCACATTGCTTTGTATAGAATTATGCTTTTTAGTTGTTCCATTTTCATCAAAGGGTCCATCACTCACTACGTTTTCAAAGTGAACTGATTCAAACAAGCATCCTGTATTGATATTCAGTTAAAGGTAATAACATTACTATTTATATTTGATGGAATGTTGCTTTTATAATCACCTCTGCTTGTATTACAGTTGTAGCATAGTTTTAAATATGTTTATTCAGATTTCAATTAATTCTAACAGTTTTGTTTACATGTTGCTGTATGGAGTACATTATTTATTTAGAGGTATTTTATTAGGCTGTCAAGAAAGTTCTTGTGGTTTTTAACCTTTAAATTCAGATGCATATATCTCAGCTCAAACAAAATTTTATGAATTGAAATAAACACCATCAGAATCAACACGCTTTTGCCAATGCAGAACAAGTTTATTTATGCCAGTAGCATAAAAATCCTGCGTTCTGGTGGAGATGAAGTCGCTGAAGGTGTGTTTGGCATCGTCTTGGTTTTTGAAGCATTTCTCATGCAGGAAGTTGTCGAGATGCTTGAAAAAGTTGT
>NC_068990.1:64019655-64022568 GCF_001194135.2 Octopus bimaculoides | reverse complement strand
TCTTGGTTTTTGAAGCATTTTTCATGCAGGAAGTTGTCGAGATGCTTGAAAAAGTTGTAGTCAGTAGGCGAGAGGTCTGGTGAGTATGGCAGATGAGGCAGAGTTTTGTAGCCCAATTCGTTCAACTTCTGCAGGGTCAATTGTGCGATGTGTGGCTAAGCGTTGTCATGAAGAAGAATTGATTCTTTTCTATTGACCAATGCTGGCTGTTGTTGTCAGAGTTTCTTATGCATTTCAGCCATTTGCTGACAGTACTTCTCTGCTGTAATTGTTTCGGCTAGATCCAAAAAGCTGCGATGGATGAGACCGGCCGCAGACCACCAAACAGTCAATTTGACCTTCTTTTGGTGCAACTTTGGCTTTGGGAAGTGCCGTGGAGCTTTGTTGGCATCCAACCACTGAGCTGAGCATCACTGGTTGTCATAGAGAATCCACTTTTCATCGCAAGTGACAATCCAGTTGAGAAACAGGTCGTTCTTGTTGCTTAAAAGAAGGAAAAACAACACCCATTTCTCAAGTATTTTTGTTTTTCCAATCTCTTTCAAGTGGTTGGAAATTGTCATATATGTTATGTTTAATTCAGAAGCAAGCTCTCGAACAGTTTTGCTTGGATTGGCTTCGACTAAGGCTCTTAGTTGATCGTTGTTAACATCTGATGGCCAACCACTATGCTTATCATCTTCAAGACTCTCGTCATGGCTACGAAATTTCTTGAACCACCATTGTGCTGTACATTCATTAGTGGTTCCAAACACATCATTGATATCGCAAGCTGTTTCAGCAGCTTATCGGCCTAGCATGAACTGGAATAAGAAAATTGTGCGAATTTGCTTTTTGTTCATGTTGTATTCAATGTTCCGGAAAAAATGGCCTAATTATTCAAAAAGAGAAAGAGTAACAGAATTAAATAGAGCAAAAAACAGGCTTTAAAATGATATATAAAGTCAAAATAATTTAACGCAAATTAATTTGAAAATACATCATTTAAAACCAAAATTTAAAATTCTGCAAGAACATTTTTGACAACCTAATACTTATTTGAGGTTTATACCCTCAATTAATATTATTGTTGTTGTTATCATTATTATTTGTAGTAGAATTATTAGTATAAATATCATTTATTATTTTAATTTATTGTAAGTAGCATAGTTACTATAGATGATAAGTTGTGTTAATTTAAATTGTTTAAAAGTATATTTTTACAAGTGTGGGCATCTTAAAGCCTGTTCCTGTCTAGTGTTTATGAGTAAATTTGGAAGTGAACATTTGGTACATTTTTTCCACATCTACTATCACCTATTCTACAAGGTTTTGCATTACTAATTATTTCCTAACCAACCAAATATGCTTTGTTACAATCTTTTAGTGCCCAAATTAGTTTACTAAAGCTAGTAGTGTTCATTTTGTCCCTATATCTAAATGAATTTAAATAATTGGCAATTTTTTGTTTAATATTACATGAGCTAGCTCCGTATAGAAGTAGACCCTATTCTCTGAGGTAACCTTACATCTGTATACAATATTTTAATACCTACAATTAGAGTTAATCAGGAAAATACTGTTCCTTGAGCCATCGCATTTGATAGTTCTACTACTTACATTAATAGTTTCCTCTTCAACTTCACTAGAGGTGATTTCTAAGTTCTCCTGTCTATCTTCTAAGCTATTACTCTTTCCCACATAGATAACATTCTGAGTACTGTGCTTTCTAGGATTCACACCTTTGAGGCTAATGCAGGAGTTTGTTTAAGTAGCTTCCATTTTATTAGTTGTCAAACCATAGTTCCTATTCTGATACCTAGTTGGGTTACTTATAGTTTGGTCGCTCATGTTGGCATTATTGCTATTAATAGATCTATAATTATTATTCTGGTTACTATTGTTGTTTTTGTTTATATGGAAACTGCTTAATCTATTAGCATTGTGTACTGCTATAATTTGTGCTAGATTTCTGCTATTAGAAAAAGCTAGTCTAAATCTATGTTTATAAAATATTCTGTAGTATTTACTGTCTTTTGGAAAATGTTTAATCAATACCAAATAGAACAATTTAGGTATATTGGAAATTATTTGTTTTCCAAAGGGAATTATATACCACTTGATATTGCTAGAAGTATCCATGTTACTGTGGTATGTATTTCAACCTAAGCTTTTTGTGAAAGTGTGTTACCTATTTACCTGGATTTTATTTTGACATTGGGTTTGTTTGCTATTGTATTTGTCAGTTATTTGTGTACTACTATTAGCAGAAATTAGATATTGGTTATCTCCCCTATCTGAATGGGATTTCTTGTTAGGTCCATTCTAATCTAAGTTACTTAACACTTTATCTGGCACAAATTCAAGTAAATTTTGATGAAATTGCAATGACTAGAATGCATAATTGTATACAAAGCAATGTGCAGTCACAGCAGTCAAAACATATGTAGGTCAGACGTATATGCTGTAGAAAACTTTTAAATATAGAAGTATTTGGATGTGAATAAAATCTCCACTCTCCTCTTCATTATCAGTGTTATTAAATCCTCTGCAGAATTTTTGCAGTTTTGTATAGGAACTTGGAATTATCTGAGTGAAGTTACCAGTACTAGTATCACTTTCTAAGACTGAGTACTATATAATGGACCATTGTGGATAGCTGGCATCTAATTTATCTCCTTTATTATACTCTCTCTCACTCTTTGTATCATCATCATCGTTTAACGTCCGCTTTCCATGCTAGCATGGGTTGGACGATTTGACTGAGGACTGGTGAAACCGGATGGCAACACCAGGCTCCAGTCTGATTTGGCAGAGTTTCTACAGCTGGATGCCCTTCCTAACGCCAACCACTCAGAGAGTGTAGTGGGTGCTTTTACGTGTCACCCGCACGAAAACGGCCACGCTCGAAATGGTGTCTTTTATGTGCCACCC
>NC_068990.1:64019026-64019645 GCF_001194135.2 Octopus bimaculoides | reverse complement strand
ATATATAGGAAAATAATAATAATAATAATAATAATAATAATAATAAGGCAGAATCCTAAACTGAAAGCATATTTTAATATAGATGTGTATAGGGAGGATTAAAAGGATTTCTAACCGGCTTTCGTTGCATGATAAATTTTCAAGAAGAGGCAAAATGAAAATAATGTTTTTTATAAAAATATAAAAAATATATAAAAAAAATAAATATACCAATACATTATATTGTCTTTGAGTTTTTAAAGTTCAATGGTAATCCATGTAGATAATTTTTAGAAAGATTAGGATGCATGTAATTAAAATTGCTGTTATGTTTATAAAAGGCTGAGAGTTTATGTGTTAAACAGGAAGTGTGGTGTCAAAACAGGAAGTGTGTATGAGGGAAGACAATTCTGTGGGCTTTGTACTCTTTAGGTGGAGTTCTGGACTCTTTGTCAACAGGAACTCCACAGAATTGTCTTCCCTTACACACACACACTTCCTGTTTAACACATAAACTCTCAGCCTTTTCTAAACACAACACCATTCTTAATTACATGCATCCTAATCTTTCTAAATATTATCTACATGGATTACCATTGAACTTTAAAATTCAAAGACAATATAATGTATTGGTATATTT
>NC_068990.1:64007711-64018733 GCF_001194135.2 Octopus bimaculoides | reverse complement strand
GTATACACCCATTTTATCCACTGATAAATGCAGATTAATATGATCTTGGCTAGAGTACATGAAAATTAAATATTTCAAAAATATGCATTTGGATGTATGAAGTTATGAGTGTGGGTGTGTATGTGATATCTTTTTTTTTTTCATAGGTATCTTACACAGGAGTTTATCTCTTCAAACCAAGGGAAATTGCTAAAGACTGACCAATGTCCTTTTTTGATTAACACTTCAAAAACAAAAGTATAAAATTCAATTCTTTATATTATTATTAACATTATTTAACTTTTAATTTATTGCCACTAGTATTATATGACCATCTCCAAAGATAACATTTATGGGAATAAGTAATGAAGATTGTGATAAAATATATCAACAGAAGATTAAATTGAATGCAACAGATCAAAATAGAATAAAAATCAAATTAAACCAAAACAAGATTTATAAAAAAAAAGAAGATAAAACTCATATTCACAAAACTGTGGCAAAGTTCATATTAACACAAATGTTCATAAGGACATTAATACAAAATACACAATATTTTAAATAACAGAATAAAATGATTTGTGTTTTGTTATAATGTGAATGTGTCTGTGTGTATTATGTCCATGTGATAGAAAATCTTTGCAGTCTCAAGTGGACCGACATGGTGGTGTGTGAGTAAGAATACCGTTTTTCTGTTGTATGTTAGTATGTATATATGTTAGAATGTATATGACTGTGTGAGAGAAAGTTATCACAGTCTTGAACTGACCAACATATGTGTGTTTGAGAGTGTTCCTTCTATTTTTTTAATGTGTGTTAGGCTGTTTATTTTGTTTTTCAAGCCGTGAATAAATTTTATTCAAAATATGAACAGCAACATATTTTACAAAAGAAAGCGAGAGGTATCAGAGAGAATGAGAGAAAGGAAGAGAATGTATGTCAGGATGTTGTTTTTGTCTGTTGAACATCTTTGTGGATAACTAACGATTATCCACAAAATTCATGGCTTTTTTTTCATCAGATACAGGTAGCGTACACTCGAGTGAAATTCCTCTGCCTTTTATTATATATATGAGCATTTGAACGTAGCAGATAACAGCTAGCCTTTGGCCACTATTAGGACCCTGTTGTGTCCACTACTCTGACTGGTTGGTATTGGCACAGTTTGTCACTTGCTCTGTTGCACCAATATGCAGCATATAACCAATTGGAGTCCCTAAATAAGATCATGTGAAACAGCCTTTTCTCAACCCCATTTAGACCTGCTGCTCCTTATAAAAATTCACCTTCTCCTCATCTTGAGATCTTTGGTGCCAGACCTTTTCAGGTCTAGCCACTGACCACACAAGACATAGCCAGTTCCAGTGACAATGCCATGAAACCTGTCCAACAGCATTACGTCAACCTCTGTCTTCATTGTTACCATCATCTTCTTAACATCGTCAACATTATCTCTCTATGTACACAGCTCAAGCAACACTGCACAGGTTCCAACTTAGCACTGCTTGTGAATTACCTCACCACGATTAATAGAAAATATGCAACCTGTGAGAACTCCCATACCAAGTAACCTAGTCTGCAGCATTACAGCCACAACTTCGTATGACACGTACCGCACTGGCTCTGCATCATCACCGCAACTTCTTGATACAGTATTTCAATTACCATGTACAATTGACTACGAAATGCTATTTCTTATTCTTGTGTCTATGAACATTCGTCTAACTTCTCATTATAGACTCTCTCACTGTCTTCATTGTCATTCTTATATGTACTTAATGCACAAGTCCATGTCTATACACACATACACTTTGTTCTCATGATGGCCTATCTATTATTCTGTATACATGATGCACACACAGACATACATGTTAGCATATCAATAAATCTTCTCTCAAACATCCTACTCGATTGTGTCACTCTCTTTCCTCCCTGGCACATTATATGTATTATTCCAGCCTTCTGAATGGAGTCACTATTAAATGGTTTCTCCATGTGAGGCCATGGCATTCTAGATCACAATTCCTTCTGATAAGGTGACCCGACGTAGAACACACACCACAGTTCAATCTATACATCTAAAGTAGGAAAGCCTTAAGCAATCTCTGTGGAATAAGTAGTAAGTGAATAAACCCTTCCAGTACTGCTTGACACTATGAGGGGGTGCTCAAAAGTTCCTGACATTGGGTAAAAGAAAATACAGGAGGATCAGTTAATTATGATTTTATTCAACATATTCCCCTTTCAGATTCACATACTTACTGCAGCAATCCTTCGATTTTTCTAAGCCCTGTATAAGAAATCAGAAGGTTGGGCCTCCAACTGGATCTTTCACAATAACCTTAAAGTCAGGAATTTTTCAACACTCCCTTGTATGGCATGGAAACATCTTTAATATAAGACTATATTTGTTAAAAGCCCAATCAATGCTAAAATATAATAAACAAGCAATGAAGAAAGTTGAATGAGGTGTATTGTACTGTAATTTGTATCTGCTTCTAAGGGAACTCTTTTATCATTGTTACCAAATTTTTCTGAGGAACTAGTATTTATATTGTACAATTATAATGGAGGAAGTGGAGAAGAAAGCAATGAGTTTGAGGCAAATTAATTTTCTTAATTTGTTTATATTAATACATTATTAACACGTTAATACTAATTTCTTATCATCTGGAAGTTTTATCTGTAGTTCTATGACAGTAAACATTTGTTTATGTTCATCCATTTGAGCTGTAAAATAAAAATGCAAATCTGACTCTATGTTCATCCATTCATTCATTAACATTAAATTTGGCTTTATATAGATTATTCAGCTCTATATATGATTACCTATGTGACTAAAAGTTCAATCAAACTATCATCCTTTTGTCTGAGAATAAGAAATGTATAATACAAACAACCGATATTAAACAGCTTAGCATTAAACTAGTTATTGAACTGTCTGATCATTTGCGTAATCAAGCATACATAAATGCAAGACAATACCATAAGGACAATGACATTAACACATGCACGTAAGTTTTGAATAATTTCCTGAACGGTTGAAGCAAATATTTGACATCAAAATGCTTTTACATAAGACTAACTTTTCTACTAAAAGCTGTAAAATATTATCAAGTGTTGTATTATGATGCCGATAGTGAGTGTCGTTTTGTCAAAGGGTTCAGCTGAATATTATGAAACTTCGGTACCTCTTAAAGATATGTATATGATGCAGCAGAGGGACCAGCCAGCAATTCATCCACAACAAATTTGCATTATTTTGCTACAGTTTCAACCATGGTAGCAAAAGAAAAAAAAAAAACCAAAAAAAAAAACTACATATCTTCTGATTTAAATGTCTGTAACTTCTTCCTATTTCCCATAGGGAAAATTGTTAATTAAATTCTTACAAAACATTTATCTGTTTCCCTGTGCACTGAAAAATTTCATAAACTGTCTGCAATTCTCGGGCTTAAAGCTTGTAGCTATATAGTATATCAATTTGTATTGAATAATCAATGTAATATTTTGACCTTTTTTTTAGCCAGTGTAAAAGCAGAGAACTGTGGATAATACTTGACAGAAATAAATAACACACAAAATCAGACAATGCTGGAAGGTACTAGACAATTCTGGACAGAACCAGTTAACAGATGACAAAACTAAGCAGCAGTTGGTTGAATTTGAGAGTGTCAGATAGAATAATCCCAGCTATCAGACATTAAACAGCCATCTGTAGAATACTGGAGAATAGCTTAGAAATAATAGATGAAACTACAAGAAATCCAATAAAAATACTCAATAGCTAACCAAATAATACTACCTAAAACCATGTGGAAGCTGAGAAATGAGAAGAATATAATGTAATACTAGAGAGAATGAGCAATTACCAAAAAAGATAAATTAAAACTCAACAGTAAGAACCAGACTAGCCATTAAAATAGGAATAGAAAAAATATTAGATAAGCACAGAAAAAATATTGATCAGACAACTATATAAAGCAATAGTAGAGAAAAAGCTTACCAAAACTAGGGATAAATACAGTAAAAACAAAGTCTATCTCTAATATCACGGAATATTGAGGAGATATAGCATTAAAACAATAGGGGGAAAAAGTTTGAACTCATAGTGTATGAATTGCTGCTCTGACTTGACAATGACATCATCAAGGAAATCAATATGTCATTACTTCAACATGAGAATCAATAATCAACAGAAGTAAATAGTAGGAATAATAAAACCAAAAAGAACTTCCTTCGTCTGCATATCTTACCTGCCAAATTCGACTGAGATCCCTCAGGTTAAAGACATAATGGAATTTTGCTGGAGTCGGGAGCATTTTCAGTTTGACCTTCTGCCATAGTTTACGGGTCGCTGGTACTAGAATCTTCACCAAATCTATAACACTGTCAAGGAACTGTCGTTCCTGTAAAATAAATGTAATCTTTTATTGCACATACACACACACATATAAACTGATTTGCTGAAATATCAGCAGAAGAAATCAATTATAGTAATTTTTGTGGGACTTGTGGAAGGGATAATGGATATTATTTAGGAGGTTAATGAAGACATAACTAAAATCAAGTAATAATGAAATATGTGAAATGATATAAAGCTGATGATGATGTTCATAAATAGAATACTCATGGTGAATATATTATGAGGGCAAGGCAATGGTAGTGTGATGGCTGAGTTTCTCATATGTGGACTCACAACCCCAAAATCCTGTTGTTCCTACTTCTGTGTCATCATCTTGTCTGTGAAGCCTAGTATCCTAAAACACCCACTTTGCTTCATTCTACCTAGTTGTTAGTCTTGCTTTGTTAAAGGAGGCCTCCACTGTCAGTACATGGCATCTTTCTCACCTGTTTTCATTATTCTTTTTAATCTTGTCTCATAACAACCATTATTTTCATTGTATCCATTATCAACATTGTCATTGCTATCTTTGAACAGAAACTTTTTCCTTGACTTTTAAGTATATTTTGTCTGGTGAAGGCAAATGTTCTGACTATTCTATAAATCTTCTTTGATTTGCCTCTGTTTCATATATAATTAATACCAATTCTTACACTACTTATCTTGTTGTTGTTGTTGCTGCTACTCTGCTCTGACTAAGCAACGAATCTATGATAAAATACATTCAGTCCAAGGCATTCTTGCTTTATTTCTAACATAGTGTCTAGGACAACATTATGCAATGTGTTTTCTTCCTTTTTTTTTTTTAAGATGGAAAAGATTGATTAAAACGAGATTTTGCTGCTATTTCTAGCTATTTCTGGAGGATCTCTTTCCTTAGCTCATTGTTGTTACTGTTGGTTGTGGCAGTGGTATTGCTAAATAACCTGGATTGGTTCAACCTAGAAACACCTTATAACATAGATAACTACTCTTTTACTTGTTTCAGTCATTTGACTGCGGCCATGCTGGGACACCGCCATTAGTCGAACAAATCGACCCCAGGACTTATTTTTTGTAACCCTAGTACTTATTCTATCGGTCTCTTTTTGCCGAACCGATAAGTTACGGGGACGTAAACACACCAGCATCAGTTGTCAAGCGATGGTGAGGGGACAAACACAGACACACACATACATATATACATATATATGACAGGATTCTTTCAGTTTCCGTCTACCGAATCCACTCACAAGGTTTTGGTCAGCCTGAGGCTATAGTAGAAGACACTTGCCCAAGGTGCCACGCAGTGGGACTGAACCCAGAACCATGTGGTTGGTAAGCAAGCTACTTACCACACAGCCACTCCTGTGCCTATCTCATAGATTCCCTATGCCTGATATGATATTGTTCACTACAATCTGAATCACTGTATACTTTATACAGAATTTACAAAAACAAATGGTAAAGCTAAAATTGATGAAATTGGTGAAGGATGGTTTTGATTCCAGAAGAATCTATTATAAAAGTTGTATAACATGACATCAAATACATATCATTTCCTCTGTTATTACTTGGGCCAGCGAAAGGTACCAGCCACTGAAGCAGTCACCAGGAGAGCAACATGATTTGGGGATCCACGTCATGTCTTGTGGGTATTCCAAAAAATTGAAAGGAAAAAAATATGAAAATAATAAATAAAATATTTTCTTCATACAAGCATAGCTGTGTGGTTAAAAAGCCTGCTTTGAAATCAATAGGTTTCAGGCTCAGCCTCACTGCACAGCATCTTGAGCAAGTGTCTTATACTCTAACCTCAGACCAATCAATACCTTGTGAGTGAATTTGGTAGCTGGAAACTTGTGAAAGCCCCATAGTATGTGCATGTGTGTTTATATATTTAGTGTGCGAACATTACAAAAAGTACAACATGGAAACAAGGTAAAAAATAAATACAGATTTGGTATTAGTTTGATGCTCACTCACACACACACACACACACAACACACACACATACACATCACATACATGCGCACACGTGTATGCTTTTATTTCCCTCCCCAGCCTGACAATAAATGTTGGTTTGTTTAAGTTCCCATAACTTAGCAGTTCAGAAAAAAAGACCAATAGAATAAATACCAGACTTAGAAAATGAGTACTGGTAGTGGTGGGGTGAAGGTCGATCTTTTGACTAAAACATTTCAAGACAGTGCTCTAGTATGGGTCACAGTCCAATGACTGAAACAAGTAAAAAAGATAAATTATACCTAATAAATTGTTATAAATATTCTATATCTACATTTATAGTTTTGAGGTTTTTACTCTTTGTCAAAGAAACGCAGCCAAAATTCCAGCTTGGCCAGAGTGCCAACAACCATAGAACTAACCCAGTACATTTCCATAAGTCATTGTTGTCTGCAGCTGATTGGATTATCACAAGTTATTAGTTATATTTCAGTTATGTGAAATTTTGGTTTTCCTTAGATCACTGAAGCCTAGTTATTGAAACTTATCAGTTTTAATGCTTCCAAATCATGATTAGTGGTTTCATTCTACATCTAATATTCTCTATCTGCTGTTGTAAGTTATTATGATACATCTAAATCTCATGTTTAATCAACCTTACCCTCTATATTTTGCTCAGCTTCAACATAACAAGCAAGCATCAGCCATAATTCTCTTAGATTTTATCTAACAAATTATCTTGCAATGTTTCATGGTTTAATCCATGCTTCAAAAAATCATCACAGCTAATGGAAAAAAAAATGATAATAATAATGATACATTTTAAAATTCAACTCTATTAAATTATAAACAATAAAATTTAAATTATTCATAATAAAACAAATATAAAAGACGTGTACATGTTTAAATAAAGCAGATGCAAGCAAAAATGGCAATAATTACACAAAGTCAAAGAGTGAGCATCCCACTTTTTGATTCAGTGTCATATAAGCCATTTGATTTTTGCATTCACTTAATTAAAAAGCTTCACTGTTTTTGTTTTATTTTACTTTTTTCTATTTTTTTCTTTTTACAAAAACTAGAAAGAAATGAAGCTAGCATGCTCTGCTGGATGTGCAACATCAGTGTACATGCACAACAAAGTACAAATGTGTTTAGTGAAAAACAAAAATGAGCATAAAAGGCATCAGATGTGGTGTACAAGATAGAAAATGGAATTGATATGGTCATGTGATGTAAATGGATGAGGACAGCTGGAAAACATGGGATGAAACAGAGAAGCCCTACCTCAAAATGTGGGACTTATGGAAGAGATGACAAGGGACTGGGATGAATAACGATATGCTGTGCTTGAGAAGACCCCTTCTATCACAGCAAAAATGAGGTTCTGTTAAATGTTCCCCCACAACTCATCTTCTAACATACATCCCTCCATCAACCTCATAACTATGACATTGCTTCCTCAGGTGCTATAAATGATACCATTTATTCTCACACACTTCACACTTTATCCCTATTACTGACCCTTATCATCACCTCCTTCTTCCTAACCCAATTCTATTTCCTTCATTTCCCATCCCTCACTGATATTTATTGTTTTTTCTTCAATCTTATCTCTAATCATCTGTCACACTCTTTTCACATTCTAGTGCATTTACCTTCCCAGTCACCTTTTCTATCTCTCTTCCCCTATTCACTCTCTCAAGTTCACCTTGTACCTTGAGAATATGCCCTCACTACCTCTCTTTCCAACTGGGAAAGCCATGTATTCGCTGCTTCAGCAAGTCACCTGTTCCTGTTTCTCTATCATACTTTCACATCCTTCAATGTTATACCCCACTCAGTTGAGGGAGGCTTGTTTTGCAAGTACTCAGTGACTTCACTAGTGCTGTGACATGAAAGTGTACCTAGTACACTTTTTTTTTGTAAGGTGGTTGGTATTAGGAAGAACATCCAACTGTAGAAACAATGCTAAATGATAAGTACCTGTTGAACTGTCCAACCCATACCATCATGGAAAGGTGTGAAATGCAGTTGCTGATGAGGATGATTAAGATGATGAGGTGTAATATATTCTTCATTCAATGCAGATTAGACTCAATAAAATGTAAATTTAATTTAAATATAAAATTTCTAAAATATCTTTGAAATGTAGAATTGAGCTTCATAATAAAAGATTCAGTGGATTGGCAGAATTGTCAGAGGACAAAATACCTTCCAGTATTTAGACATGTCCCTTTATGCTTTGATTTCAACCCTTACTGATTTCAATTATCCCTTCGTCTTTCTACACTCAATAAAATAAAATATCAGTCAACTACAGAGAGTGAATATTACCAGCTGTCTTCACTCCACCCTATTTGTGCCTTTGTACCTATGTTAGAAATCATTATATTGATTTCATTGTATTAAACTGCCAAAGTTTAACATTTATTTTGTCTTAGAATCATACATTATAGAAGATAAATCCTGTGGTTCATCAACACAAGGGTTAAATGGCATAAACTAAGTATACAAACATAAAGATTTGAATGAAGATTTGGTCAGACTTTTCAGTTTAAATAACCTTAGATTTGACATAATTTATTATTTTGAATGCTTCTACATCTGCCAGAATGGATAATTTTGATAACTATAAACCTATCAATATTTCCCATTTTGATAAGCCTTGATCAATAATATTCCAGTAGTAGCAATGACAACAATGACAATGACGACCGTATTAATGGTGATGGTGACGATGATAATGATGACGACGTTGATGAATAGCTGAAGGATATTGGATATGTATTGTTGATCTGCAAGAATCCTAAGAAAGATTCTTGAGATTTGAAGAAACTTATTGTCACCACATCACAGGATAACATACTCACAAATTGAATTGGCATGAAATGGTTTTTGAATAATGATGATGATGGCAACAATGTTGATGAGGATAATGGCAGAGGTGGCAGCAACAGTGGTGGCCAAAATGGTGAATTAAACTAACGTCAGGTGAAGATAGATTAGGTGGAGTCAGCATAAGTAAGGGAATATTCCAAGGTGATACACTTTCACCACTGCTATTCATGATTGCTTTTATCCCTCTTTCATTGACCTTGAGAGAGGCTAAATCTTGCAATGAATTTAGCAGAAATGAGAAAATAAACCACTCCCTGTTTATGGATGACCTGAAATTATTTGCCAAAGTTGAGAAAGCTTTAGATTCATTGGTTCAGACTGATTGAGTTGTGAGTGATGACATTGGTACATATTTTGGAATAGATATATGTGAGATGCTAGAAATATGGAGAAGAAAAAAGGTTGATTTCATTGTGATTGAAATGCATATCACAAATATTGATTCGTTGTATTAAGTGAATCTCTTTCAATTTATGTGGAACCCAAATATTGAGCTTCTTAACGAGTTCAAGACATTTTAAGTGATTTTCAATTGTTGTGTGTGATACATTTAACCACTCTGCAATCTCTCACACAGTTATATGACAATCAGATTCAATTATGGCTTTGATTTGGTCATCATCAACTTCAGTTAGTCAACCAGAATATTGGTCATCTTTGAGTGAAAAATCTCCAGAACAGAATTTTTAAACCAATCCTGACATGTGCATTCTGTTAAGCAATCAACACCATAAACTTCACATATCTTTTTATGAGCCTCAGCAGCCTTTTTGCTGCCTTTACAGAAATAAAAAATCAAAATATGGCAAAAATATTTGTTTCTGCACTCCATGTTAAAATTGACACTGAGCTGTAAGCAAAATTACACACAATTTGCTTCGAAAATAAGCTAAAAGTAATGGCTGTCAAATGTCAAGGGAAAAATCATAACAGTGACAAAAATCATTCAACATAATCATAACTCTATCTATTTGCGAGAAACGAAATTACTTTCTTGCCAAAAACCAAATAAAAGAGTATGTGGGAAATAACACAGAAAGTCTGATTTTAGCTGCTAGAGGAGAGGAGAAAGAAGCTGTGGAGATGGCAATGGAATACAAGAAAAGAAGAAAACAGGAGTGAGGAAGAAATGTCAGGGGAAAAGGACTACATGGACAACATCTCATTTGAACAGGACATCACAGCAGAGGAGTCTTGGATATGGCTGAAGAATGAAGAACTTAAGAAAGAAATGGATAGATTCATAATGGCTGCTCAAAAGCCAGTCATTGTGAACGAATTACCATCAAGACATCACCTGTGCTAGTATCATAGAAAAATCACTCAGTAAGTACACTCTATGGTTGGTATCAGGAAGAGCGTCCAGAAACCATACCAAAAGCACAGTGCAGGCTTCCATCTTTTCAGCAACAGGTTATTCAAATAGAATTTAATTATTAAAACAATATTTTACCTTGCAGAAATGGCCACAGCCAAGGGTGGTGAAGATTTTATCAATTGATACATTTGATGGTAAAGTACAGTTGAAAATACAGAAATGTCGCTTGAGTCTTTCAGGTATGTCATTGCGGCCACCTCCAGGGTGAATCATGGCAGCCAGCATTTGGATATCTACAATAGTAGTAAACTCTCCAGGCTTTTCCAGGTTAAAAAACCCATTTGTTTCCATCAATTGTCGTGTGATTTCATTAGTTACCTGAAAAAAATTAACCAAAATTTCATGCTCTTTTCTTCTCTCTAAATATATATACACACACACACACACACATACATATATATATATATATATATAT
>NC_068990.1:63996251-64007387 GCF_001194135.2 Octopus bimaculoides | reverse complement strand
GACCAGTCATGCAGTACTGGCAACGGCCACACTCAAAATGGTGTATTTTATGTGCCACCCGCACAAGAGCCAGTCCAGGGGCACTGGCAATGATCTCGCTCGAAAATCCTTACACATGTCACGGGCACAAGTGCCAGAAAGGCGACGCTGGGCACAGGTGCTATCCCGATTTTGCTTTCGCTTGCACCAATAAGTCTTCGCAAACTGAGTTTCGTGTCCAATGAAGGAGACGACGTTGGCATGAGTGCCAGTTGTCGAATTTAGTTCGATTTCGATTTCACGTCATCGAATTTAGTTCTCTCACACACACACACACACACACATATATATATATATATGATTCTTCTCAGAACCTTTGTGACTCTCTTAGAATTAAGATCTGTCTTGGATGCTTGCAATCAAGTAGGTTTTCATTAAAGACAATTGAGAGCAAGATGACAGAATTAAATTATGGAATGGATTAAGATTACTATCTAATTGGAAATCTAATAATATAAAAGAGCTTTCTGTTTACAAAAAATTGAAAAAGCACCTTTTCTTGCGAGTTCTGATTAAAGCTACTAAAAAAACAACAACAAAAATCGCTACTGTAAAGGCCCCTGATCTACTGAGTTCCCTGGGCTTATTCAATCTTCACTCAGGTATTTCCAGCCCACTCCTCCTTCCTGTTTTGTTTAAACCTCAGACTTCATTCTAGTCACCATGTCCAATCCTTCCTTCCCAGAACTCCCTCTACGCTCATGTGTTTCTTGCAATTGCTGACTTACAACAGTTCAAGAGAAACACGAACAGTATCAAACACACTGATGTCAGAGGGTCAGCAAACACCATAATAGTTTGCTCTTTCCACCAGATCCATTAAGTTAAAAAAAAGTAATAATAAACAAAAAAGACAATGTAAAGTTATGTTTATGTCTTACCTGGTCACCCCACTCATTGATGATAGGCATGTTGATGTCATCAACAAAGATGCTGAGCTTTTTTCCTGCTGGAGGTCCATATGTTGTCCCCATTCTCTTGTCAACATAACTCTCAATGGTTCGCTTCATTTGCAACAAAATAAAATTATATGAATAATTTTATGTCCACAGATTTTTTCTATATAATTTATTTAATTTTAGTTTCCACATAAAATCACATACCTTCTAGACTGGATTGCTTTACTATTATTATAACTTTATTATTATTATTATTATTATTATTATTATTACAGGGGTTATAGGCGCAGGAGTGGCTGTGTGGTAAGTAGCTTGCTTACCAACCGCATGGTTCCAGGTTCAGTCCCACTGCGTGGCATCTTGGGCAAGTGTCTTCTACTATAGCCTCGGGCCGACCAAAGCCTTGTGAGTGGATTTGGTAGACGGAAACTGAAAGAAGCCCGTTGTATATATATGTACATATATATATATGTGCGTGTTTGTGTGTCTGTGTTTGTCCCCTTAGCATTGCTTGACAACCGATGCTGGTGTGCTTATGTCCCCGTCACATAGCAGTTCAGCAAAAGGGACCGATAGAATAAGTACTAGGCTTACAAAGAATAAGTCCCGGGGTTGATTTGCTTGACTGAAGGCGGTGCTCCAGCATGGCCACAGTCAAATGACTAAAACAAGTAAAAGAGAGTAACAGATTATTAATTATCATTATTATTACCTTATGGTGTTTCATCATAATTATTTTAACCTTTTAATATTTAAACAGGCCATATCCAACCCAAATATTCTACCTGTTTTATGTTCAAACTGGCGAAATCCAGCCTCTCACACCTACCCTATAATGTTATTCTAAAAATAACGATCACGTCATTGAAATATTGAGGCTTTGAGACAATGTATTATTAATTTAAAACAAGAATAGCAAGAACCACTCTGACAGCAACAAAGAGCAAATTGGTCAATAGAGAAATTACCTGGAACATAAGAGGTGTTGTGGCACTGGAGAAGCTGAAGCTCTTGAAGAGGTATTGTTCTGGGTTGTATTTACTGCAATATCCCTGAATCATAACAGTTTTTGCTGTTCCCTACAAACAGATGTAGTTCAAAATTTATTGAGTGTTACAAAACCCAGTTACCAGCAAGACTGCATAAACAAACATGCAAACACTCACACAGCTAATTCCAAATTCCACTATATTGGTTTCAAATTTTGACACAAGGTCAGCAATTTTGGAGGAGAGAGTAAATCGATTATTTCAACTACAATATTTATCAACCCCTAAAGGATGAAAGGCACAGTCAATCTCAGTGTAATTTGAACTCAGAATGTAAAGATGAACGAAATGCTACTCAGCTTTTTTCCCAGCATGCTAATGATTCTGCCAGTTTGCAGCCTAAGCAAATTCCACTATATCAACTCACATACACACCACATGTCAGTCCCCACAAATGCTGTGTTTGGACCAGCACATCAAAGGGCAGACCCATCATTTCCTGTGTGTCAAAAAAGCAACTAAAGGAGGTCAAGGTAGAATTTGCACTCCAACTTTGTAAAACCTGCACCGGCAACAACCACCCAAACAGATACATGGGTTGGAAGGTTGCCATTTGAGTGGTGAAATCATCCATCAGGAGTAGTACAGAAAAGTGAAGGTGTGTGGTTTAGTGGTTAGGGTGTTGGACTCATGATTGTAAGATTGTGGTTTTGATTCCAGGACTGGGCTGCATGGTGTGTTCTTAAACAAAGCACTTCCTTTCACATTACTCCAGTCCATTCAGCTGGCAAAAATGAGTAATCCTGCGACAGACCGGTGTCCCATCCAGTTGGGGAACATATATGCCATGGAAACCAGGAAAACCAGCCCTTATGCATCAGTATATACTCGAGAAGGAAACTTTACTTAGTAGTATGGAATCACTAACAAATGATGGCTGCAACGATGCACTGTTACAGCACATGCTCCTGTACTACTATTACTACTACACACCAATTATAACAGTCTGTTTGTGTTATAGATCTAGCTGTGATTTTTGCGACTATATTTCAGGCTAATACTTATAAACACAAACAAGGCAGCGAGCTGGCAGAATCGTTAGCATTCCAGGCAAAATGCTTAGCAGCATTTTGTCCTTCTTTAGGCTCTGAGTTCAAATTCCATCAAGATCGACTTTACCTTTCATCCTTTCAGAATCGATAGCATAAGTACCAGTTGAATACTGGAGTCAATGTAATCGACTTCTGCCCTTCCCTGAAATTGCTGGCCTTGTGCCAAAACCTGAAGCCAATACTTATACACACTAATATATATGCACATACTAATACATATAGACGAATATACATATTCACACATACACACCTCCTCCTCATCATCATCATCATTGTCATCATCATCTTTTAACATTCATTTTTCCATGCTAGCATGGGTTAGATGGTTTGATGGGAGCTGGTGAGCTAGAAAAGTATGCCAAGCTCTATTGCTTGCTTTGAAAAGGTTTCTGAAGCTGGATGCCTCTCCTAACACTAATCACTTTACAGAGTGTACAGGGCACCAGCACCAATGAGGTAACCAAATAACTTGCAAGACAAGATTCCTCAACTAAGAGGGAAATAAATATTGAGGGAGTTAGTTTTGTGTCAGCTTATGAGATGTTAAGCTATGAATGTGAGATTGAAGCAGGTGCCTTGTTGTAGAGGAGATACATGACTTCCTCAGTTAGAGAAGAGAGAAAGAGAGAGAGAGTGAGAGAGAGAAAGAATAGTTGTAAAGATGTGTTGGGCTACACTCTCAAGGTGCAAGAGTGAAGTGGTACAGTGGATTAGACAGGCTGAGTGGGCAGTGAGTTCATAAGTGCAAAAATATATATATATGTGTGTGTGTGTGTGTGTATATATATATATATATATATATATATATATGTATGTATGTATGTATATACATACCAAATCTCAAACAGCATCTAAGAACAATGACAGTAGCAGCTGACCATTGAAGACAAAGTCTGGCAGTGAAGGCTATAGAGGTTTAGCCATGTCTCCAGTATGAGTGCTAGAAAACTACCACACCAACTTTTGTGGCAGCAGCAATACATACACTGGAGAATCCAGCAGAGAACACCAAAGAAGATGTGGGTTAAACAAATTGCAGAAGTCCTGAACTTGCAGCGCTTCAACCTAGAGCATGCTAAAGTCAGAGCCATGGATTGGAAAGTGTGGAACAACATTATTTGCCAGAGTGTGTCATCCAGCACCATCCACAACAGCGTATGGGTTGAGAAGGCATCCTTCCATTTCAGTTGCCAGCAGCAGCAGCAGGACGGGGAGGAGGAGGAGGAGGAAGAGAAGAAGAAGAAGAAGAATGACCATAAGATTCCACTTAGAACATTACCCTCCTAGGCACAAGTCTGGGCATGCTTGTTTATGGAAGACCAGCAGTCACCCATGCATACCAGCCTCCCCTCTCCATGTCACTGATGTTACCCAAGGGAAAGGCAAAGGCCAATACAGCTTGGCACCAGTAATGTCACAACTCATTTCTACAGCTGAGTGAACTGGAGCAATGTGAAATAATGCTTCTTGCTCAAGAACACAACACACAACCTGGCCCAGGAATTGAACTCACTACCTCATGATTGCAAACCTGGTGCTCTAACTGCTGAGCCAGGCACCTTCACTTGTGAGTGTAGTCATGAATATAGTCATGAGCAGCACAGTTACAACCCAAGCAATGTTTCCTGATACATATTGAGGTGATGGGTGAATTCACTATGCAAGTGGCAGAAAATTCCACAGAAAGTTGTACCCTTATAGCAATTCCCATACCAAATCAGTGTAACATAATGGGACAAGTCTGGAACTTTGAATTACAGGAACAATCTAGCGTGAAAGAGAGAAACAGAAAGAGAACTGACCTCAGTTCTGGATTGGTATTTTTTTTATGAACTCACAAAAGGATAAAAGGTAAAATTGATCATAGCAAGATTTGATCTCAGAAGACAGACAGCCAGAACAAATATGGCAAAGCATTTTATCTAAGGCTCTAAAGATTCTGTTAGTTCATTACCTTTATATTTAGGAATTTCATACACATACACCCGCATATATACATTACATCTACTACTATGTTATATAGATATATATATCATGCATATACGACATACAAAATTCCACATGCTACATTTCCTAGACATTGTATATACACTAGTAATACATATATACCAATACTTAGACACACACACACCACTATACACAGATAGCTACACAATTATATATGAATGACAGTTTGTATCCCTACCTGTTCTCCAGTAAGTAGCACTGCTTTCCCTTGTTTAGAAATGGAACCAATCAAAAAGTCAGTTCTGATATTGTCTACATTAGGTACCAAAATAGCTGTGTACTCTGGTGTGGAATCAGGTGGGTATATATAAGAAGAAACCTAGGACAATAATAAAAATCAAAAACTGAATCAATTGCCAAAAAAGCAAATGCAATTATAGGCCTTAAAATTTTTTGTTGTCTCAATGCTTTTTTTGTCAAAAGAATATATAACATTAATCCACATAAAGTCCATCGCAGGTATTAATGTCTTTAAAAAGTTGCTCACTCTGCTAGATATATTTTATTTTTACCTGAAATACATAGTTTGAATCATCATCATAGTTTAAAGTCCACTGTCCATGCTGGCATGGGTTGGTCAGTATGGCCAGAGCTGGCAAGCTAGGGGGATGCATCAGACTCCAATCTGATTTAGCATGGTTTTTACAGCTGGATGCCCTTCTAATGCCAACCACTTCACATAGTATGCTGGATGCTGTAAAGTGGTTGGTGTTAAGAAGGGCATCCAGCTGGAGTTCAACTCTGACCGACATACTGGATATCTGTGGTGTTTTAAATCAGCACTGGCAAGATGAGGGATGTGTGATGTAGACCACTGTTAAATATTTAATCTGCACTGTTTATAGATAATTTGATTTTTTTCCACACCACATTATGTATGGTGCCACTATGTTGGTTGTTATTCATATGCTAATATATGCAAATCATATGACTTTTCCAGATACCATCTAAAGCAATACATGACAAAAATAAAGAAGCCTTCACAACATATAGCATTATGTACATTCCAACTTGCAATCCTATAATGATAAATAATGTAGTAATCAAAGATTTTTAATGAAACAGATAAAATATTAACAAATTTTTAATTACAAAACTAAACAAAGAATTAAAACACAGAAAGAAAAATATCATGTTGAGTTATAAGTTGCAATATATTCTGGCATCTTATTTGCTTTATTCAAGTTACAACTAACTCAACTTCACATTCAAAGTAGAGGCCATAGTGCTGCACTGTCTGAAGTCACCTTTCTGCTAGTTCTTTGATCCCTGGTTGATACTACTTCTTGTTCTTTGAAACGAAGAACTCTTCCACTTTAGCTTCCACCTCATCTTGGTTGATGAAGCGTCATGAGTGCAGAAAGTGAGCCATGGATGAGAACTTTGAATGCTTGGTTGCTTTAGTTGTAACTTGACAAATAAAGCATAAAAGTTATAGAATTAAAACATTAACACAAGTAAACTTATATATTATCATCATCATCGTTTAACGTCCGCTTCCAATCCTAGCAAGGATTGGACGATTTGACTGAGGACTGGCAAGACAGAAGGCTGCACCAAGCTCTAATCTGATCTGGCAGAATTTCTACAGCTGGATGCCCTTCCTAATGCCAACCACTCCGAGAGTGTAGTGGGTGCTTTTACGTGCCGATGGCACGAGGGCTAGTCACACGGTACTGGCAATGGCCATGCTCAAAAAGATGTTTTTATATGCCACCTGCACGGGAGCCAGTCCAGCGGTGCTGGCAACTACCTCGCTTGAATGATTTTCTAGCGTGCCACCAGCACAGGTGCTAGAAGGCAACGCTGGTAACGATTACACTCAAATGGTGCTATTTACGGGCCACTAGCACGAAAGCCAGGCAGCTGCTATATATATATATATATATATATATATATATATATATATATATAACTTTTTAAATAAGAAAATGAAGAAAATGGATAAAAATTTACATACTGATGTTTTTATTTAAAGGCATTCAAATTCATATATAGAAACTCCTACCTGCTGCTACTTCCATACCAAATTCTTTAATTTTGGAAATAAAATTCCATATTTGAAACCAGGGAGTATTTCAAAAGGAAGTCATTTAACAATGTATAGGCTAACCTAGGACAAACTCTGTAGGTAAAAACTGGTAATATGTGGGTTCTGTTTGGGTTTACTTCATACATATCAATTGTGTATTTGCATAAACATTGATTGATGTAGCAATTTTGGTTGGAGTTGAGTAGAATTTGATATGATATATTTTGTTAATCTGTAGTATTATTGACAAGCATATGCTCAACAAACTGACGTGTTTAGCTGTTCTCTCTTTAACAATCAATATATAACATTCTCCTTTATTCAGTCGTTTTATCTACCATACTTTTTCTCACAATCATGTCTATATCTTAGCTATCATAACACCATCAATGAACTATTGGATATCATATTGGCATGCGCAAGGATGTGTTGAATATGTTTATTTTTGTATATATGTGGTAATGATGGTTACTATAGAATGCTTGCATTCAGAAAAAACACACACTTCTGAGTTTGGCATAGGTTAGCCTACATATTGTTAAATAACTTCCTTTTCAAATTCTCCCTGGAGATATACTCAATTCACTGGTTTCAATATGGAATTTTATTTCTGAAATTAAAGAATTCGGTATGGAAACAGCTGTAGGTAGGAATTTCTATGTATAAATTTGAATATCTTTAAATAAAAACATCAGCACGTAAATTTTTATCCATTTTCTTCAGCTTCTTATTGAAAAAGTTTTATTCAAATACCTAAACATTTCAGTGATAAACTAAGATACTTGGTTTTTCTCTGAATGTTGGTATAAATAGGATGCTCGGATTCCTTAAGGGACTTTAGTTCTTTGACTAATTAAATGACATACATACATACATATATATATATATATATATATATAAATAAAGATAGCAATGGCCAGTCTATGGGATTACTCTGGGTTTCATGTCCATAAAGTGCTTAGCTTTATGACATCTTTATAGACATGAGGCCCAGGGTAACCCCACAGACTGGCCATAACTATCTATATCTAATTACTCTACTGCTCTATAAGTTAGTGTGTGCTTCTCTTTCAGATTTATGATTTACTGATGAAGATGTCTACCAGAAAGATTAGCCAAATGCCTCGTCATCTAATTAGTGACGTGTATGGTTTTTATGGCTCATGCCAATATGATATGCAATAGTTCATTGATGGTGTTATGATAGCTAAGATATAGACATGGTTTTTATGGCTGGATTCCCTTCCTAATACCAGCGACTTTACAGAGTGTATTGAGTGTGTTCTTATGCAGCACCAGCATGGGTGCTTTTTATGTGGCACCAGCACCTATGAGCAAACAAGATTAGGGATGCTCAACTGGAGAGAGTTGCAGGAAACGAGCCTGTATGCAAGAGCCATTACGCTTTTACTTAGCTTAACATGTCTTTTCAAACATAGCAGACTGCCAGGAGTCTCACTCCCCTGTCATCCCCCTCTGTGAGTCCCAATGTCTGTAAATCCTTTCTGATGTTATTTGCTGAAGTAAAACTGTTTGCAATTATCCAATAACAACAAAATCCATCAACAAGAATAGTCAACTAATGGCTGATACATGTTTTATTTATCCCAAAACCCACCTCCTCCAAAACTGAACAAACAAGAAAAGAAGTCATTCTACCTTTTCCGACCAATGTTGCCAGGTTCCCTGCTCAGATACAAGGTATTCAAAAATGGTGTTGTCATCTTCAACATCAGGCAGTGAAAGAGAACAATTGGTCTTTATAAATTCTTCCAGCTGTAATTAGGTATTGAGACATAATAAAATATTTAAGATAATTAATTGTTATAGTCATCATTAACAACAAGACCATTGAAACTATCATCATAATAACGATCAATATCAATGCCAAAACCAACAACTACATTTCATTTGCACCATACTGATACCAGTTAGAGAGAAGTGATACTATTCTAAGCTAATATTGTATATAATAGAACATGTGTTCTGGAACAAAGGCTTTATACTTAGTAACCTTCTAGATTCATCATCATCATCAGCAGCAGCAGCAGCACCACCACCATCATCATCATCATCAGCAGCAGCAGCACCACCACCACCACCACCATCATCATCATCATTATCATCCTCATCATTTAATGTCCATTTCCTGTGCTGGAATGGGTTGGACGGTTTGATAGAAAACTGGTAAGCTGGGGAGCTGCACCAGGTTCTGATCTGATTTGGCATGGTTTCTATGGCTGGATGCCCTTCCTAATGCCAACCGCTCTGAGAGTGTAGTGGGTGCTTTTTACGTGCCACTGGTCAGGTGCCAGCTACTTAAAACTGGCATCAGCCATGACAATGTTCTCACTTGGCTTGACAGGGCTTCTCAAGCATGATATATTGCCAAAAGTCTCGGTCACTTGTCACTGGACCTCCTAAACAAATAGAGCACGTTACAAACAGTGGTCCTTAGCATGGCCCTTAAAGATAAAAAGCTGCAATGATAATATTCAGGAATAATATGTAGATGCAGACATAGCTGTAAATTAAAAAAATTGTTCTGCACCCATATGGTTTCAGATTCAGTCCTACTGCATGGCACTTTGGGTAAATATCTTATATTATAACCTTTAGTTAGCCAATACTTTGTGAGTAGATTTGGTGAACAGAAACTGTATGGAACCCCAGGAAAAGCTGTATGGTAAGAAGCTTGCTTCCCAGCCTCATGATTTTGGGTTCAGTCCCACTATGTGACACCTTGGGAAAGTGTCTTCTACTATAGCTTCGGGTTAACCAAGCCTCATGAGTGGATTTGGTAGATGGAAACTGAAAGAAACCTGTCATATATACATACCTACATACATGTGTGTGTGTGTGTGTGTGTGTGTGTGTTCTTTGTGTCTGTGTTTGTCCACCACCACTGTTTGACAACTGGGTGTGATGTGTTTACTTTCCCGTAAATTAGTGGTTCAGCAAAAAAAGACTGATAGAATAAGTATCAAGCTTTTAAAAAAATAAGTACTGGGGTTTATTCATTTGACAAAATACTTTTCAAGGTAGTGCCCCAGCATGGTCACAGTCTGATGAGTGAAACAAGTAAAAAGTTAAATGGTATTTTGCAGCCAAAAGAATACTTAACAACAACAACAGCAAAAACAACAGCAGCAACACCACCACCACCACCACCACCAACAACAACAACAACAACATCAACAACGACAACAACAATGCTAATTCTCATTGATGCCTACATTTGTCTCTCTGAAACCTGAACCCCAACAGTAAGTAGCAATCCCCTACAATGCCATTTGGCTTGTTAGAATTAACAACAAAATGTCCCTCAGATTACACATGACAGTCTTCAAAAAAAATTAGGTTAAGGACAAAAGAAGAGGAAAGATAATAGTTCCACCACTGGAAAACAAAGACAGTATGTGGTCATGAATGGATTGCTTTTGTTCACAAGTCTACTCGATCAAGTATGATCTGGGGTTAAGTAACAGCAACATAAATAATAAGTCAGACTCAACTAAACTTTATCACTTTGCTAGTAGTTTGATTTCTTACAGCAAACCAATCATCAATTGACAAAGTTGTTTGAGCTTTGGTTAGAATGCCTCCTTCTTTCATTGGCCTCCTTCAGGACCCAATTAACTGTGATAACCCTATCAGATAGGGTGATGCATAAATGATGTAATACCTCAGTCATCTCACTGAAACAAAAAAACTTTGGTAAAGGCAAGATAAATGTTCAGAAAAGACATTCTATGTTGTATTGGCTGTACAGCATTTAGAAGTTAGAAATTGTGGACAGAGTCCAAAACAATAGAGATTTGCTTGATACACTTTATCATTGTTGAATAGCTTCAGTCAGTTCTACATCATCATCATCATCATCATCGTTTAACGTCCGCTTTCCATGCTAGCATGGGTTGGACGATTTGACTGAGGACTGGTGAAACCGGATGGCAACACCAGGCTCCAGTCTGATTTGGCAGAGTTTCTACAGCTGGATGCCCTTCCTAACGCCAACCACTCAGAGAGTGTAGTGGGTGCTTTTACGTGTCACCCGC
>NC_068990.1:63987834-63995847 GCF_001194135.2 Octopus bimaculoides | reverse complement strand
CATGTCCATACCAGCGCAATCGTCTCTCTTGCACGCCACAACTGATGCTTCTAATGTTCAGCTTTTCTCTCAAGATACTTACACTCTGACGGGTATTCACATTGACATTACACATCCAACGGAGCATACTGGCTTCATTCCTTGCGAGCTTACGTATGTCCTCAGCAGTTACAGCCCATGTTTCACTGCCATGTAGCATGGTTGTTCGTACGCATGCGTCATACAGTCTGCCTTTTACTCTGAGTGAGAGTCCCTTTGTCGCCAGCAGGGGTAAGAGCTCTCTAAACTTTGCCCAGGCTATTCATGAGCAGTAATATTAAAAGGAGACAAGCCAGCTGAATGCTTAAAAGTAGCCAACATGTCTTATATTTCGTATATAATATGTAAGCTGCCTGTATACCCCTACCATGCAGTGACTAGTAGTAGACAAAAATAATTTTGCTATCTAGTGTTTTCAGTTATATATATTCAAATGCTTTGATGTTGTCAAGGAGAGTCAAGTTGGCCTCAGTTTTAATTCTTTGAGATAAAATGTGATCTTAGTGTAGCAATCAATATTGCAACTATTTTTATATTAATCTGATCAGGTGAAATATTTTTCAGCTATACAATGCTGCATTGTCAGTGCTGTTATTGTTATTTAACCCCAGGTTGCCTCCAGTTGAGCAGATCTATGATCAAAGATGTTTCAGTAATGAATATCCTTGTCTCTTTTTGATAGCTTTGATGACATTATCTAAAGTATTTTAACAGCATTTTAAGATGGAAAGGAGTATTCTGAGGAGATTTGGCTACTGTTTCTACCAGGCCAAGTAACCACAGAAAGGATCTACCATTGTTGGCATTGGTTTTGGTGCTGTTGTTTGGGAATTTTGTTCATAGTCTTAGTCAACTCTGATCTTAAGTCATTTGTCCTTAAATCTAAAATACAAAGTCCTGATTCATAATATCAAAGATTATTGAGGATAAGGACAAAGATTTTGTTACTGGTTACTGAGAATTTATCAATTGCTCAAAAATTTATGAAAAGAGAAAAAGAATCCTTACCTTTTGACGGTCAGAAATTTCCAACAGTGCACCAAGGGACCACATCATGGCAAAAACTATGAGGTTGTCTAAATGAGTGTGTGTAATATCTTTACGATCTTCCTCACTAGGAATCAAGCCCTCAAGAAGATCAATTGCTTGACGGATATAATTACATTCAAGTAGCTAGAGATTTGAAAGAAATAAACAGAATTTTCAATGATGGTGTGTTTAGAGAGAAGAATGCTATTGTAAATTTCTTGTACAATGGGAAAGACAAGTGGATAAAGTTAACACCTACAAGTAACAACATCAGATAAAAACTCTTATTGGTTTAAATACCATCTAAATCTACAGTCTTACTTCCCAACCAGAAATCAAGTTATTAAGCATACAGCAGCTAGACTTGGTATTTATGTAGGATGCCTTTATATTCATATGTGATGTTATATATATATATCTTCATCATCATCATCTGGCATCTCTACATCATGTGCGCACACACACACACACACACACACACACACACACACACACACACACACACACACACACACACACACACACACACATACACACACACACACATACACACACACACACACATACACACATAGAGGCAAACAACAATTTAGCTGTATGGTATCTACTCATTTCACAATGATCAGCTGTGATTTAACCATTTAACTTAATTTATATACTGTTGTGTCCAGGGAGAATCATTCTCTTTTAGGGCCTTATAATTTAACACACTTTCCACTCATTTACTTATTTATTTTTCTAAAATTTTCGTTGCATCTTGCAACCTTTTCAATAGTTGTTGACTCTCCATTATTCAAACTGCATTCTTTTTGTTTGTTTGTGCGCATGTGTGTGGGTCACTGTGTGTGCACATACACATATATGTATGTATGTATATATGTATGTATGTATGTATGTATGTATGTATTATGCATGCATGCATGCAAGTGTGTGTATGCATGTATGTGTGTGTGTATGTATATATGTGTGTGTGTACGTTTGTATGTATGTATTCTGCATATTCATGTTTGTGTGCTTTTATGTGAGTGTGTGTGTGTGCGTGAGTGTGTGTCTGTGTGTGTGGGTTTTTGTGGTTATGTACTGTGTCTGTATGTGTGGATGTATATCTCCATATGTGTCCTTGTGTGAAGTGAAGTATGTGTGTATATGGTCATGTGTTTCAGTCTTCATTTGTGTATGAGTGTGTATGTGAGCTTGTCCATTCCTATAACTTGTGTACCTATCCATCTGTATGTCTATCTGTTTACTTTCATATCCATATGCCTACATACATGTGCATATACATACACACACACATCTATCTACATAACAGCCCACTAACTATTCTACCTGTATATAAATATAAACTGTGGGTATGTGGGTATGACTATTTACTACGTACATTTCCTATTGGGGAAGTTTCATTTATGAGGATGAACTCCTGTATTTGTCTGAGTGCTGGGTCCTTTGGGTGCTTGGATAAAATGCGGATGTCAAGTTGACCCAGGTTGCCTCAATGTTGGTCCTTGGCATGTTGGTAGAGTATGGAGGACTGTTTTTTGTTGTCATACTGTCTCAAATGTTCATTTAGTCTTTTCACAATGCTCCTAGATGTCTTCCTTATGTATATCATGTTCATGTCTTTACAAGCACTTTCTATGCATTTTATACAGTAGACTACATTTCTAGTTCTACAGTTGATGCCAGGGCTAATCCTACATACCATGCTGTTACCAATGGTGCATATAGTATTCTCAAAGGGATACATCCTACATAGATGTGATCTGATGGAGTTCCCTGGCTTACCCATAGATTTAGGAAAGCTCTGAAGGAGACCAAACTCAACATTAAGATTGTTGAAAAGCCGGGGAACTCCATCAGATCACAACTATGTAGGACGTACCCCTTTGAAAATGTCATATGTACCAATGATAACTGCATGGTATGTAGGATTAGCCCTGGCATTAACTGTAGAACTAAAAATATAGTCTACAGTATAAGATGCATAGAAAGTGCTTGTAAAGACATGAACATGACATACATAGGGAAGACATCTAGGAGCATTGTGGAAAGACTAAATGAACATCTGAGACAATATGACAACAAAAAACAGTCCTCCATACTCTACCAACCTGCCAAGGATCAACGTGGAGGCAACCTGGGTCAACTTGACATCCGCATTTTATCCACGCACCCAAAGGATCCAACACTCAGACAAATACAGGAGTTCATCCTCATAAATGAAACATCCCCAGTACTAAATAGAAAATATACATAGTAAATAATCATACCCACATACCCACAGTTTATATTCATATACAGGTAGAATAGTTAGTGGGCTGTTATGTAAATAGATGTATGTGTGCGTGTATGTTTATGTAAATGCACATGTATGTAGGCATATGGATATGAAAGTAAACAGATAGACATACAGATGGATAGGTACACAGATTATATGAACAGACAAGCATACATACACACTCATACACAAATGAAGACTGAAACACATGACCATATACACACATACTTCACTTCACACCAGGATACATATAGAGACACACGTCCACACATATGGAGATATATGGGAGAATATACGAAAAAACAACAACAGACGAGGACAGGTGGTGTAACTAACAAAAGGATGTATTAGTATGACGCTCGGGAATACGGAAAGTCTTTGACGTTTCGAGCTACGCTCTTCAACAGAAAGAATACGGAGACAAGGAGAAAAACACGGAGAAAAAAAATTGAATAGTGTTCAGTCAACGGTCAATCATCCATACATACAGACACAGTACATAGTCACAAAAGCCCATGCACACACGCACACAGACACTCAAACATGCACACACAAGGAGACAGAGGTAGACATACACATACATGCAAACACACACACACACACAAACACACTCACACATAAAGACACACAAACACGCAAATATGTATATGCAGAATACATACATACATACAATGTACATACATACATATATACATACGCTCACACACATACATACATACACACACTTGCATGCATCCATGCATACATACATACATACATACATGTGTATGTGCATACATACTGACCTACACATATGCACACAAACAAACAAAAGGAACACAGCCTGAATAATGGACAGAGTCAGCAACGCAAATTTTAGAAAAATAATAAGTGAGTGGAAGCCTTACTGGTGAGTGTGTTAAATTACAAGGCACCAAAAGAGAACGACTCTCCCCAGACACAACAGAATATGCTTCAACACACGAACTCACATAAAGAATCTTGCAAACCAAATCCAAAAACGAAATTGGTTTATATATTTTAGTGTTTATAATCAGGACACAGGCAGTGAGTGGGCAAAGTTACTGGGGTTTTAGAATGCAATGCAGTGTTTATTCTAGTTCTCTGTGCATTGAGTTAAATTCCACAATGTCATTGCTTCAGGGTCAATAAATAAAGTACTAGTCCAGGGCTGGAGTTAATTCTTTTTCTCACACTCTTCCCCTCTAGAATAAATTGCTTGTGTTCAGGCCTGGAGAGAGAAGAGCTCTACCAGTTCTTGGCATCTTTACAACTCCATCAGAAGTTAAGAGCTCCAGCCATCACCACTCAGGATATGTAACTCTAATACTTTCACATTATTTTTATCTATTTCATATATTCTTGATTATTTCCCCTGCTGTCTATTTTGTTTCACTATGACTGTATGTTGAGGTGGAGACTATGGCAGAACTAGGCAGAATGGACTTGGATGGGATGTAAACAATTATTGTTCTTCTGCTCTAGTTTCTAGTGGTCCAAACACAATATTTGGAGATATCACTGCAGTGGTGCTTTCCTGTGTGCATGTGTTTAATGTACTGGGTGCTTTGTAAAATGGTTGGTGCTATGAAGGGCATTCAGCCATAGAAACCATGTCAAAACAGACAAGCAGAACCTGGTACAACTCTCTGACTTGCCAGCTTTTATCAGACCATCCAGCCAATATCGGTATGGAAAACAGACGTTAAACAACGATGATGTCAACTTTGGCAGCAGCAGTGACGATGACGATGACAACAGCAATCTGTTTTCGTGCTTGTAGAGTGAATGAGAAGAATATTGTTCTTAAGGAACATCATTTTGGCATCATTTGTTTATACCTACTATTTTTTAAGAAATGTGCTGTGAATGCCTTGTGGGCATTTCCTTGGATGTTGTTAATAGACAATTGGTTTATTTCATTTCTTTATTTGATATCTATTGTTACAAGAAGTGAGATTGTGCAGGTGATATTTTCAACATGTTTGTTTGAAGCCAAGTTTCAAACTGGTTGATATAAAATTGGAGCTCCAGACTGATAGACAGCTTCAACTGAATAATGGTTGCTGAAATAACTATGAAAGCAAAGATATACAAAGCTGTGAGTTGGTTGCTATGAAATGTAAACAAGTCATACAGACATAATTACCTCCGCCTTAGTGAAGTCCATGGACGAGATATCTCAAGAACCACTGGATGGATTCAGATGAAACTTTCAGGGATGCTTGGCCTCATGACTGACACAAACTGATTAGATTTTGGGATCAATCTGGTACTGGACAAGGATTCTGGATTATTTTTCCTGTTTTTTTACTTAATTTCTGAGAGCGGTAGGGTTTATTTCTAGTATTCTTGTTTTTGAGAGCAGCCGAATTTATTTCAGATATTCACATTTAAAAATCATCTCTGGCTAATCGTTCAGAAGACATTTGTGTTGCCTTGGCAGAGCTTTGTGCTCTCTGAGTGCTCTTGTTCTAAATTTTGCATTGTAATCTACATAGCCTCAATAGCTTTAGATATAGTTTACCCTTCAATGTTTCCTTGTTTCATATTATTTCTTAAACAGAACAACATACTATAATACTAAACACATCTTTAAAAGATGACAATCAAGAAGTTTTAAGAAATAACAGCAAGATCTTCAAGTCATGCACCCTATTGTCATGAGAAACAGGATACATTGGCTAATGTAGTCCAAGTTATACTATTACTGATTAAAATGATTGGAAGGTAATGACATTAAAGCCTTTGACCAGATATTAGCCCAATCAGAGCTGATTTATTGTTAAACAGCAAGAATAACACACCCACAAAAAATAAAAGCTAGTGTATTATTGCTCAACTTATTAATCCTACATAAAATACAACAATAGCATGTGTGGAATTTGTAATTTCACAGAAGTACTGGCATGAGGAATATCCATTCTTTTTTAATTTATACTTATACAACCAGCACCACACACTCGCAATACACAATCAAAACTTAACAAATAATATTATAGAAATATTAAAATTTAATATTTTTTAACTCAACTTCAAAAGAAGTTCCAAATAGATTGAATGTTATATATTGAATAACAATGATAATGATGATGATAATAATGAATATCTTTACTGCTTCTGCTGCTACTATGTTGCCTCCATCACCACAGAGATTTGATTTATCCAATTACAACAGCTGTAGCTAGGTATTTTCATAATTAACTTCTTACTACATGCATACAATATTTCAGATTTATAAAAGAGAAAGTTCGTGAGAATGTGTGATGCTTATGCTTTTTTTACATGAACTGATGACAGAAAATAAGTCAAATGATTAAAACTGGAACCCAAACAGCTGCGTGATTCATCTTGACAAAAGATCTGTGTATCTTACACAGTTACTTTACTTCAATTAATGCTGAAAGTTGAAATAAGAAAGCCAACAGTAATGAGAAAAGTTGAACTTACTTTCATTTTTGGTGAAAGATTCTGAACTAAATATGAATAAATGATTGAGAAAGCATTTTCAAATGCATTGAATATGTGTTCACTCTGACTTGGAGGTCTAGTCAACAACCAGCCTGAAACAACAGATATAGATGGGCAGTTTTTAGAAAATTTTTAGCCAGTATTATATTTATAGCACAATATATCTATATATATATTCTTTTATTCCTATATTTGTTTCAGTCATTTGACTGTGGTCATGCTGTAGCACTGTCTTAAGACAGTGTTTTAGTTAAACAAGTCGACCCCTGAACTTATTTCATAAGCCTAGTGCTTATTCTATCAGTCGCTTATATATATATGAAAGATAAAGGAATAGTAACTTGGAATCTGGGTAGGTACCCTGTTAGCACTCAGATATAATCCAGATCTGGTTAACCACATCAAATGATAGGGAATATACAGAATTAAGATAAACAATTACAAGGTACTTCTCTTGATAGGCAAATCCTGTGTTTGCTTCATTAGATTTCATACAGCACACAGAATATATAATCAAGGCCTCATAAAGAATGGAGAATTATACACCTTCCAAATTTGTTTATAATAGTATTGTTGTCATTAAATTCCAATCCGACATGTGTTTCTGTTGGATAAGTGTCGAAATGTCCTTTGATGTAGTGTTTATTTTCATTTAGCTAATTCTTTTGTAGTTCATATACATCCAAGGGAGATATTTCAGTGCAGCTTTGTTCAAGATTTTACCCATTCGGGTGGGTGAAGCAAATTCTACTTCACCACGTGAATGGGTACTGCATATGAATCAGCTAAATGCACATAAATGCTACATCAAAGAACATTAAGACACTTAACCAGCCGAAACATGTGTGAGATTGGAATTTAATGAAAATAATACTGTAATACAGTAATCCTTCATCATTTTGTGGTTCACCTTTCGCGGTTCACCTATTGTGGTTTATTATTTAAGCTTATGTTAATTCCTCCGTGATGTTGTTTTGCATTTATACTAAAATAAATACATACAAATTATAAAAATAATTAAAAAAATATACAGTACAGTACTGTTTCTACGTCACGGATTTTCACCTATCATGGGGAGTTTTGGAATGTAACACTTGGAATAGTCAAGGGATTACTGTAAACAATTTTTGAAGATGTATAGCTCTCCATTATTTTTTTAGGTATACACATATACATACATGCATAAATATATATAT
>NC_068990.1:63971110-63986524 GCF_001194135.2 Octopus bimaculoides | reverse complement strand
ATATATATATATATATATATATATATATATATATATATATAGATATACGTATACATACATACATATATATATAGATATATACATTGTGTGAGTAGACAAATGAAAGACAGGCACTCTACACATTTATTGGGAGTTACATGTAAAAATGAAAACAGTTTGATTCAGAATCTTTAGCACTCTGAGTTTCAAGCATATGGCTACTCTTCAGCCATTGGAGTCTGAATGAGAGTTTGATTGAAGAGAGTCAATGTTTATAACTGGATGTTAGCCTGCGATTGGTCAAGAAATGTCACGCGATAATAATGTCGGAATTTCAGTGGCAGCAGTTAGATGGAAAGTAGCGCATGATGAACAGGAGATCGACTTTGTGGCAAACAGGAAATCCCCCACCTGGTAGACAAGATATCGGATGTGTGATGGGGGTAGGTAGGAAGGGGCAGTAGATGTGGGGATATATGTGTATATATGTACATGTATATGCCCATATATCTGTATGTATGCATCAGTACTGATGTGAATGTGTATGTGAGCTTAGATGTACATACACATAACTGTGCGTATGGGCACACACACTCACATACACATACACATACATGTACGTATATACATATATATCCCCCATATTTACTGCTCCTCCCTACTTTCCCCAACCTCATGACTGATATCTTGTCCACCATACGGTCAATTTCCTGTTCACGTGGCTGATTTCCTGTTCACCATGCAGTCAACTTCTTGTTCACTATGCTGTACTTTCCATGTAACTGCTGTCACTGAAATACTGGCATCAATACCATGTGACCTTTCTCAACCAATCACAGACAAAACATTCAGTAGTAAACATTGACAGACTCCAATGGCTGAAGACTAGCCACATGCCTGAAACCCAGAGTACTAAGGATTCTGAATCAAACTGTTTTGATCTATCTATCTATCTATCTATCTATCTATCTATCTATCTATCTATCTATCTATCTATTTACCTATCTATTCGTTAACATAATTTAATTTACTCTAAGGTTTAGATGACTTAAGTTTACTTTTAACCTCCCCATTCTTACAAACACCAAGTAGATAGTTAACGGGCTTTGTGAACATGTGTGCACCAAACCCCACATGTGTATATGCTCACATGTGTGGATGCTTGTATGAACAAGTGTACTCATGCCATGCAGCTTGCCCAAGGGTCTTTATGCATCTATATTTGTTAACGGTTATTATTAATAATTTTCTCGCTGTAATTCATGTTCGTTTATCTTTTTTGCCATCTGTGATTTTATTTCTGATCTTTTATATAAATGAAGATATTTCCTTTGTCTGGCTGCTTTTCTTTCTACAAACGAGAAGTTACATTGCAGAACTGTTATTTTAATGAGTTGTATTTATTTATCACCCAACAAGATACATCTGCACCGCTGGATGCTCCTGAACCAGTTGTTGAGTGTCCCCCTCAAGAGGGATTGGTGCTAGATGCGTCGAAACAATTGTCGTGATTAATAATAAATTCTTGTATATTCCATCTTCCATTTGTCATATATATATATATATATATATATATATATATATACACACACACACATTCATATATATACATATATATAATGTACTGTTCTGTGATAAACTAATTAACAAAAAAGTACTCCATCTGCTAAGAGATAAATGTCATTTATTTAAATGACACTTAAATACATGTATTGTGTTCTTTAAATAAATAAATAATATATATATGGATTTATGATTTACGGAAGAGATATATGTATGTATATATATATATATATATAGAGAGAGAGAGAGAGAGAGAGAGAGAGAGAGAGAGAGAGAGAGAAAGAGAGAGAGAGAGAGAGTGAGAGAGAGAGAGATAAATAGATAGATAGATAGATAGATAGATAGATATATATATACATGCATACACACACACACACACACATATATATATATATATATATATATATATCTGCATGTATGTATGTATATATATATAGTATACTTTGTGTACAAACAAATGTATGACTGCTACTGTTGAATTTAGAGCGCCATGTAGATAATTATCATCAATCTGCTTCCGGTACAGTGGTTTAGCTACTACTGTACTCAATAGCAACACAGAAAATGCAGGAGAATTTATAATGAAAATATGATTATATAATTTGTTGTGATGTATGTTTCACTGTTGCAGTTGTTTTGAACACAGCATTGGATTTTGAAAGTTCAATTGGGTTCTTAATGACACCATATCACCAGGGAACACTTTCTTGCATGATGTTATGGAGAACTAAAGTCAAAAGTTCAATAGATGGTGAAGCATTATATAAGTATTTTGAAAGTAAAGCAGAAAGAAAGCAAATGGCAAAAAGAAAGTAAAAGACAAAATAGAGAAAGAAAAGGAACAGAGTTAGTTGTCTGTAATATAATGAAATAAAGTGTTTCCTGATGATGTGTTGCAGTTAAGAATCCAATTACACTTGGAACATCCAATGCTGACTTCCAAACAACCATAATGGTGAAATGTACATAAAAATAAATGACAGAAACTTGTATTTATCATAAATTCTCATATATGTAATGCACTGTCATTGTTGTTGTCATTGTCATCATTGTCATCATCATCATCATCCTCCTTTTGATGTCCACTTCTGGTCAGTGTATTTATGGGGCCAGTCAAAACTTATGGCACAAGACCTCTGGACATAAACAGCAGAATGACCAGAAGATTGAAAACAAGTAATGCTACGTGTATGAAAGTAGCATTCATTTACAGTCTGCGCATGATGTAATGGCAAGGACACACACACACACACACACACACAACTATATACATATTTAGATGTGTGTGTGTGTGGTGGGCTTCTTTCAGTCTGCATCTGCCAAATAAACTTACAAGGATTTGTCAGCCCAGGGCAGTTGTAGAAGAGATTTGATCAAGATGCCATACAGAAGGACTAAACAAAAACCATGTGGTTGAGATGTAAATTCCTTAACTACACAGCCAGACTTCCATTTCTAAAGTATCTGAGTGCATGTGTTTGTCTGTGTGTGTGTGTGTGTGTGTGTGTGTGTGTGTGTGTGTGTGTGTGTGTGTGTGTGTGTGTGTGTGTGTGTGTGTGTGCATGCGTGCGTGCATCATTCAATCGCATATATATATATATATATCAGAGGCGACTCCAGGTCATCAGTGTCACTTGGGCTCATCACAGATTCTGCATAGGACACATGTCTGCTCGAAGAATTTCACATTTTATGCAATATTTCTCACCCCAAATGGCTTATTCTTTTATATCTAGCTCTATGTCTTTCACCATTTCTAAGTTAAGGATAAAGATAATGCAACCCTGCAAAACACAACTGATCTTTACACACAGATGCACAGAATAACAGCAACCAAATAACAACAATGGAGTGCACAACAAACATCAGTGATCTGACTGTTGCCTTAACATCTCATTGCCACCATCTTCTTTCCTCTTCTTGCTGAAGTAGCCATGTATCTCCTTTTTGGCAAGACACCAGTCCTTGTCTCCCTATCATACTTTAAACTCTGAGCACTTGGCAAATAAGCCATATTCTTCAATATTGAGTGCCCACTCTGTCAAAGGGTCTTGTATTTCAAGTCCTTTTGTAACCTCACTAGTGAAGGTGCCACAAAGTACTATGTGTCATCTCTAAGATGGTTGGTGTTAGGAAGGGCATCTGGCCATAGAAACAATGCTAAAGCAAACATTGGAACTCAATGCTGTCCTCTGGCTGATTGGATCCTGTCAAACCAGTCAACCCAAAGCTGCCTGAAATATGGACATTAAATGATGATGATGATGTGTGTGCATGCTCTATTGGCCAGTACATAATCCTGCATCACCTCTCCTAGCATATGACTAGCCACAACAAACACAAAACTTTGAGAGGTTCACTTATGGTCATTGGCATTGCAAGTGGCTATTTACAGAGATCAAAGTAATCGCAAGAGACAGCTCATAAATCATAGTCACTCTCCTCTCACTTCCATCACCAAAAACAACATCAAATAATCAATGAAATTAAATCAAATATGAATAATGCACCATCATCTAGGTGATTCTCCTGGCTATATGCAAAATATCTCATTATAACCTAATACTTATACAAATAGATTCTTTTCCATTTTGCTCTACATTTACATATGTGCCTATGTATGCTTTTGTGTATATATATATATATATATATGCTTCTGTGTATGTGCTTCACTGTGGGTGCATGTATACTTATCTGTGTGTATATGCTTTTGTGTGTAAGTACGCTTGTATGAGTCTATTCCTGTATGTGTGAGTGTATATGTGTGTGTGTGTGTGTGTGTGCTGTGAGAGGTCTTCTTTCTCAATTGCTTTTCAAAGTAGTTCAACCAGAAATAAGTTCCCTCACTTTGTCTCTCTCTCTTGCTCTCTGTCTCACTTTCTGTCTATCTGTCTCTATCTTCCTCTCTGTCCCTCTCGCTCTCTCCTGTTTATAATTTACCTACCCGTTGTAGTATAGTTCTTGATCCAGCAGACATACTGTCGGGGTTGCTCCAGTCATAACATTCCCATATTTTTGTCAGGTATTGTGTACCTCAGACTACATCATACAAATATATATACAATTTGCAGGCTTCTGCACAGTTTCCATTTACCAAATTCACTCACTAGACATTGGTCAGTGTTGGGGTTATAACAAAAGATACTTGCCCAAGATTTTGTACAGTGGGACTGGACCTAAATCTACTATCGTTGATATGCTCAATCAACAATACTACTTTTTCCTATATTTTTATACATGCTTCTTAACCTTAAAAATATGCTGTTGCAGACTCGAAACTGAATTGCTAGACAGCTGTGCAGATGCCACCCTGAGATCACTATAGTCTCATGTGACCGATCAGCATCAAACCATCACCTGATTCAACTTTCAAGAACCTTCTAAAGGATCTTATAAAAGGTGGATTTTTTGGCAGAATTTTCAGAATACCAAGACAGTTGTTTTAACAACTCCATTCTCATTTCTCCAGTTGTGCAGATTGAATGCACAGATTTGCCATCATGAATTTAGCACAATATCTCCCCAATTGTGATGGACTAGTCACAGGTCAACGTGTTATATCTATTTTGTCATAGATCCCAGAGATATTCTTTTTCAGTGTTTACGAATAACTGTTTTTATTCTTCATTCAAAAAACAACAACAAAAATTTTGTGCAGTAAATAATGCTTCTGTTAATTGTTTGTGAGAGTTGTTTATCATTTTCTATTTAGCCAACAAGCAAGCACAACCTCAGGAATACGCTTTGTTGCCAAAATCTAACAAGATCAAAACTTGTCCACTGCTTTTAACAGTTGGCTTTGAAAGCAAGATTCACCCACTTCATTCCCCTCCCCTTCATCTCTCACTTTCTGTTTGCACTCTAGCAAACTTACCTGCTCACTCACCCTTTCTTATCCGCTGTACTATATCTTCTCTCTCCAGTTCCTTTTCTGAGTGGCCCACCCCTGTATCTCTTCTACAGTATGATACCTATAGGGTGTACAGTATGACACCCTACTTGGTGTCCTCACTAGAGCCAGTGCTACAAAAAATGCACCCAGTAAACTCTGTACAGTGGCTAGTGTTAGGAAGGAAATCCAGTTGTAGAAACCATGCCAAAGCAGACAACAAAGCTTCCTACAACCTTCTGCCAGCTCCTGTCACACTGTTCAACCCATGCTTACAAGGAAAATGGACATTGAATGATGATGATGATTATTACCATCATCATTCATTCAATGGTTTAATGTTATTTTCTAAAATGTTCGGACTAGATGATATGGTGGGAGTTGTCTCTGCTTTTTGCTTTTCAGTGTTAAAGACCACAGGCACAATTTTTTAAAACTTTCCAATTGTAAGGATCATATCATATACACAGGCCTATTCCCCAATTTTTTTTTAGGAGGGGGTAACCACAACAAGACACACACCAAGCATTCCATTCATTTCCCAGATCAAAAAAGTGAGCCCTGTTCTATGCTTGGGTCAAGGCATAGAATGCAACCCCCAATATCAGCAGTGGGGCCTGACAGCATATGCTGGTTTACCCCTACCGCATCAGGCTGGTTCTGTACCCCTTTGAGCAACATCAAATTCACTCATCCATCCACAAACACTGTCCAAGCTTTCCTATCATTTATAAACTCTCTTGCCTCTTTTACTCCAACACCTCTAACCACCAAAGTTTTCTTCACTCCATCCATCCACACAAAAACTGAAGTCTGCCTCTGGTTCCACTGCCTACCACTTCTGCCTTCATCACCCTCCTTACCATCTACTCCTCATCCATCCTCTCCATGTGGCCAAACCACCTCAACATTCATCTATCCATTCTGGTATATTGTGAGGATAATCCCTCTTGAAGTTTAATTATGTATGTAAAGGTCATTGGTTTAGTAGAATCATTTTGGTACTGGAGAAAAGCATTGCTGTAGTTCATTCAGCTCTTTATATTCTGAGTTCAATTCCTTCAAAGATCAACTTTGCCCTTCATTCCCCTTAGAGTCAATAAAATATAGTACCAGTGAAGTACTAGGTTGATGCTATTGACTAAGCTCATCTCCTCAAAATTGCTGGTCTTATGCCTAAATCAGAAACGAAACTGGCAGGGGTGTATATTTTAATTCAATTTTCAGTGATTATATGTTGATTAATTACAAAATTGTACGATTAGGTTATCAAACATTTTACTTCATTTTACAAACATTTTGTGATAGCACACCCTATGACAACAACCACCATATGCCACTGGAAACTGGATATGCAAGATTATCATTTCTCAAATGTAATAAGAACAATGCAACTAAAAACATACCTCGTAGAATTGGTTCCCATGTCAGAACAGAACTGCTCATGAACACCATGCCATTGCGAGATACAGTTGCAGGCGATGCATTGTCAATGTTGTGCACTTCAAAAATAATCTTGCAGTTTGGTGCCATTGGAATACGGTCTCCATTGGCCAAAGTCAAGGTTTTGTTGTCATCTAGCACAGAGTTGAGATTTTCAATCCAGATAGCATCAACAGGACCATCCAGTACAATCCACACATGTTCTCCCTGAGGAAATGCCACGAAAGAAAAAATAAATGTAAATATAATTATACAACTGTATTTTGTAAATTTTATATTTTTACATGCATTTTATCTATGATTTTATCTATGATTTTATTAGTTTTACTCAATTAGTGGCAACTATGCAAGGGTGCCATCATCAAATATTTAACTTCTTTGTTACCATAGCTCATTGAATTACACCAAATACATTACCTTTGTTTCAACGAAGTCTGAATATAATGCAGAATTTCTGTCACATAACAATCATTATTAGACATATGTGTGGAAAATAAATAAAATTTTCCAGAAAGGTGTTAATTTAGATCCTTTTAAAACAGATAGTTTGCACCATAGAACCAGGACTGCCCTCAGTAAGTTTGTATCAGAAGGGTTAAGCATCTCCTTGGCAGGGAAATTGATACCTAATCTCTCAAGTAATAGGAAGGGTATACATACCCCTATGTTAGTGAGAAATGGCTGATACTTCAACATTTATGAAATGTCCCGGCAATAAAAGTTTCAATATTCCAGACTGTTAATCTTATTTATTATGATACTGTAATAAATGATTTTTCAATTTCCCCAATCTCCAATCACTTTTATATACACTCTGTTCTTGAACACACTCACAAATCTAAATTAGTTTTTTAATGTAAAACCTTTGTTATAGTAACAATGTTCTTAACTACTATGCCTCAAACCATAAAAATATTTTTGGCTTCCTTTTAATTACTATTTGCACATTTGCCAGTTTGAATGGGGTTCATTGTTTCTTTAATATGATAATTTGCTAATGAATTGTCAGGTCATTATTTATAATTAAAGCCTTTATGTTCTCTTATTTATTGAAAAGTGAAAGAATTGTTTTCTTACAACTAATATCTTTTTTAAAGCTCTCTTTTACTCTTTTACTTGTTTCAGTCATTTGACTGCAGCCATGCTGGAGCACCACCTTTAGTCAAGCGAATCAACCCCAGAGCTTATTCTTTGTAAGCCTGGTACTTATTCTATCGGTCTCTTTTGCCGAACCGCTAAGTTATGGGGATGTAAACACACCAGCATCGGTTGTCAAGCGATGTTGGGGGGACAAACAGACACACAAACACATACACGCACGCACATACATCTATATCTATATCTATATATATATATATATACATATATATATATATATATATATATACGACAGGCTTCTTGCAGTTTCCATCTACCAAATCCACTCACAAGGCTTTGGTCGGCCTGAAGCTATAGTAGAAGACACTTGCCCAAGGTGCCATGCAGTGGGACTGAACCCGGGACCATGTGGTTGGTAAGCAAGCTACTTACCACATACAAAACCATTTCGGCTATGACCATCTCATAACTTTTTTCCAGACACAAAATATCCTTTCATTTCTAAGATGATTGGATGTAATTTTGGATGCTATTTCTAATAGGTTGCAAAACCATGTTAAAACTTCCTTATGATTTTGTTTAACATAGAAGAGATCTGAACTAAACTAACCCACTCAGATAAGTTTGTTTCTATTGGCACTAAGTTATACATCATGTAAATAAATAAATAAATGTGCACTTTTAAAGCCTAGCTAGGCTCATGGGCCCGATTTCCCGGTTTCAATGGCGTATGTGTTCCCCAGCTGGATGGGACACCAATCCATCGCTGCGTTACACATTTTTGCCAGCTGAGTGGACTAGAGCAATGTGAAATGAAGTGCTTTGCTCAAGAACACAATGCGTCACCCCGGCCAAGAATCAAAACCACGATCATGGTGCTGACACCCTAACCACTAGGCCACGTGCCTCCACATACATCATATACAACAGCAATTAATGCTGATGTTCAAGTAATTGTCTCAAAGTGTTCTACAAGCCAAGAAAAACTAGAGATTGATGATGTGGGATGTTTTATGCATAGAGAGAAAAATTAGCAATGCTAATTTTAAAATGACAATTAAACAAACAAGCATCAGTGAATGTGTTATCGATGTTTATAGAGGTAAGCATTGACACCCTGTGAAGGGTATTAATCTAGAGATAGATAGATTTAGACATTAAAAATTAAGTCTTGACCTCTGAAAAAATGCTGCTGGGTCAACCTCTTAGGAGACCATCAACAGCATTCATATCTATCATTGCTGTGTTTATTATAGATTGTTATATATAACAATGCATCTGTGGTTCTCACATAACACATAATTTAAAACTTGAAAAAAAATCTACACCAATGTATGTTGTGTAAACAACAATGACAGCATTGGTGGCAAGGATGATGATGACAACTGAATATGCTAATCACTGTAACAAGCTTGGTTAGTATTTGGATCATATGCCACCAATCCAGACAAGGTGGGAACATAAATTTGCCAAACTTGTAGAAAATAAAAACATCACAGTTCTATGGGACTTGAATACTTAAAAACAATTTCGACCAATATACTAGATATTATAGTGGAAAATCACATGAACAAAAAGATGTTTGCTTATAAAATGCAAATCCCAGCAGACTGCAAAAGCCTCCGTGGAAACATTCAAAAAGTTAAATAAAAGCAATGACCTTGAAATAGAGGTTTCAAAAATGTGGCATCTAAGAACAACTGTATCTGTGATTATCAGAGTTTTGGAGATAATATCCAATGGCACTCTTAAATACTACAATATAATACCAAGAAACCCAAAAGCATCACAGTTACAATAAATTTTTCTCTTGAGTATGTTCCACATTCTAAGAAAAACCTGTGAACCTGAATATTTTTTAATCTTCTAAAATCTTTCAAAATCGCAAATATTACAACAAACTTTTGATGAAACCATAATTCTCAGCATTTGGTTTCCTTACACTGAAATTTATCATTACTATTAATAAGTAACCACCACAGTTAAAATGTCAAACTTACTGCTTGTTAAAGTCTCCGGATGAGACTTGGAACAGTTCATATAAAACAGAGCTGCAACAATGAAAGCATTATGATAATTGCTTGTAAACGAGATTCAAGGCCAGTAAATTTGAGGGGAAGAGGGTAAGTGATTAAATCATCCTCAGAGCTTGGCTGGTAATGGTAGTTTATCAAATTCTGAAGTATGAAGAATTGACCTAGGTAAGATTTGATCTCAGACCATTTAGGTCAGGTCAGGTGTGGAGGCAAGTGCCGCTGCAGTACGTTGTCGCATTTACTATTTGTCAATATTTTCCTGGATCCTCCTAGGTGACGACTCTTTGACCAGAATCCCAGTCAGTCCCTCTCTTCACAACAAACCTCTCCATCTGCCATGACCATACAGCATATGATTGACTAATACGAGCCATCAACCAAGCCAGATCTTCAGCGAAAAAAGCACAGTAAACAGAATCAAACTTGGAAAATTGAACGACATGACTAAACAGCCTGAGTTGGCACTTCTAAAAGTTGTATCCAGCCAATGACTCTACTTAGAAAGTGCTCAGATCACATAGAACCAAGACTAAATATCAGAAAAAGGTGTTTTGTCCAATGACTTAATGTTTCTGCCAGTCTACCATCCTCAATAATACTAATAATTAAATGTTTCTAAGGTGGCAAGAATCGTCAGCACACTGGGCAAAATACTTTGTGACATTTCATCCATCTTCATGTTCTGAGTTCAAATTTCTCCAAAGTCAGCTTTGCCTTTCATCCTTTCGGGGTCGATAAAATAAGTACCAGTTGAATACTGGGTCATTATAACCGAGTTACCCCTCCCCTAAAATTGCTGGCCTTGTATCAAAATTTGAAACCAATAATTAAGTATTTCTAATTCAGGCACAAGACCAGCAATTTGATGGAGGAAGTGTTTAATCCATATCATGAGCACAAGTATTTGACTTCCTTTCATTTTATTGACCACTTAAGAATGAAAGACAAAGTTGATCTTTGTGAAATATGAACTGAAACATGTGATACAATTTGTTTCTTCAGATACTCTCACGATCGTACCAGTCTACCACTCTTGTTTCAGACAAATTACAAGAGCAGAACAACGACATTGTTGTAACGAAATCATGTCAACGAAATCATGTTAACAAATAAACTGTAATGATCACATTTGTTACCATTCTTCAGAGTAGTGAATACTGTTAAACGTCAAAGAAAAAAATGTTGCTGGGCATTGACAAGTGTTCTACTACAGTGTAGATGCAGTAAAACATTTTAAAATTTTATAGAATACAAAATCAGCACAAAAATGAATATACAGAGAAGTAAACAAAATGGTACAGATACATGTTAAGCAATAGTTGACATGTCTCTATTGTAATGTAATTGTTTCAGTTACATAGATATCAGATGATAGAGTCACTAGCCAAACAAGTAAAATTCTGAAAGATGAATAAATAAATAAAATCTACAATAAACAAAAAAAAAACAGTGAAAGAATGGATAATGTTGGCCTCATATATAAAAGATACTAATGTCTTGCAAGCAGAGTGTTGAAGTCATGGCAACAAACATTTAAAATATGTTATTATTATTATTATCATCATCATCATCATCATCATCATTATTATTATTCAGTAGTCTTATTTTTATCATGTGCTTTCACTTCACTACCAAGCACAGCTCTGTGTGCCTTGGGTACGTGCTGTGATGATCTTATTTTTACTGTATTGAAAGTGTTTTACATAGGATGTGTGCAGTACCTAGCAGTGTTATTTTCTGTATGTTATACATACTTGTTAGTCCTGGTGATTTTGTTATGTATTTGTCTGAATATTTTCTTATCATACCTAATGCGCCTACTATAATAGGAATTGCTTCTGTTTTTAGATTCCACATTCAAGTTACCTCAATTTCCAGATCTTTGCATTTTGAAAGTTTCTCTGTTTATTTTAGAGAAACATTGTCATCTGTTGGTATTGATACACCGATTAGAAAGCAGCTCATTATTATTATTATTATTATTATTATTATTATTATCATCATTTTTCAACTTTTGATAGTTTCAGGTAAATTTCTACTACATCATCTGTTACACCTCTGTGTTGCTGGGGTGTGTGCAGAATTGTTTGTTATTTTTATCATTGAAAGTGTGCAAACTCTTTCCAGTATTGTATTGCTTTAGTTTCTTTCTTTTTTGCGGGGGTGGGGGTGGGTGATACAATCTCTTGTTGTATTAGTATTTGTATTACGTGTTGTGTGTGTAATGTGTTGGGTATCCAGCTTGCTGGTGGTAGTTTATCTCATTGGATATTTGCTGTATAGACTGTGTCTTGTGTTTGTGGATTGTTTTGTTTAGGTGGTATTATTATAACATTTTTGGATTATTTGTTGTGTTGAGGATCCAGCTGCAGCTTCTACATTTTTATCATACCCAATGCTTCAATTATTACTGGTATTGTGTTCAACTTCATGCCTCACATCATGAATACTTCAGTTTTGAAGTCTTTGTATTTTGACAATTTCTCCACTTCTCTTTGGATAATATTTTGGTTAGAAGGGAGTGCAATGTCTATCAGTGAGCAGAGATTTTTGTTTTACATCCTAGATTATTATGTCTGGGAAATTAGCTTTTATTCTTTGTCGGTTTAAACAGGCATTTCCCATGTGATTGTGGCCTGGTTGTTGTTTTGTAACTCAGACCAAGACCTCCATCTGAGTGGGGTAGATATATTCTGTCTGCATATGCCTTGGGGTGTTGACTTCAGTACACTGTTAATAGTTTTCTGGTTTTCTCAATTCACTGATCTTCCAGTTTATTATGTTGAAGCTGTAATTAATAACTGGTATGGCTAGCATGTTTATCCCTATTATCTTATTTTTAGCTTCAAGTTCAGTCTTTAACATTAGTGAAACTCTTCTGTAATACTCTCTCCTAATTTTCTTTTTCATTTCTGTGTGTTGTATTTTAGCTGCTTTGTCTATTCCTGGATATTTGTATGGGCGATTGTGGTCTAATTCTCTGATTTCTCTGTCTATGTCGAGTGCAGTGTTTTCAGTGCTGATTCATTTGCCTCTTCTCAGTGTCCCTTTGGCACATTTTCCCAGCCCCATGCTCATTTGATGTCCTTGCTGAAACTATGGACAATTTTTTGAAGATTTTTCTGTTTCATGGTATTTTTAATCACAATTTTTAAGCCATCCATTTACAGGAGATGATTTATTGTATGTTTATAGCACCTATAATCCATGGTGGTTTCATTTAACAAGTTTGTTAGTGAGGCCAGAAAAAGGTAGAAAGTAGATGTGACAATGAGTCTCCTTGAAAATCCCCCTTCTTATGGGTATAGGACGGGTTTTAATGACTTGTGATTCATTTTTCAATGTTTGGCACCCGTGCCAGTGGAGCACTAACAGCATCATCCAAGCAGGATCACTGCCAAAGCAGCGGTCTCGCTCCCGTGCAATGGCACGTAAAAAGCACCATTTGAGCGTGATCGTTTCCAGCTTTGCCTCACTGGCACTTGTGCCGTTGGCATGTGAATAAAACATTAGAATTTTCTTCAGGCTGAGTAGCCCATCCCACTCAAAAGGTCCCTGAATAAGATTTGTTTAAGGATGTTGAGCTAAACACCCATGTTTCCAAAAGTGAATTATTCAAACCCCAGAGAATTCCTCTCAATACATGGCTATGGTGCTCCTCCACTACTGCTGCTCGTGATCAGAGATACACATATCATCAGCCATTAAGGAACATGTACAACTGGTTAAGGTCAAGCAACTGACAAGCAAATCTGTGGTATTGAGCAGAATATTTTTCTGTAGCCCATCTTTTATACCAAGACAAAACAATGTACATGATAACACTTCCAATCAGTTAAGATCAGAAGCCATAAGAGCCACTACCTGGTACTGCATCAAGGCCACTACCAAATCACCACCACCATCATGTTTATTATTATCATTGATGGAGTGAATTGGCATAATCATTAAGCCATGGGACAAAAGTGTCTTGCAATATTTTTGTAGCTATTTACATCCAGCATTCAAATTCCACTGCAGTCAACTTTGCCTTTCGTTCCTGTGTTCTTGGTAAAATAAAGTACCAGTGAAATACTGAAGTTGATGTAATTGACTAAACCCTATTCTAAAAATTGCTGGCCTTGTGCCAATGAGAGAAATGATTATTGTCATTACGATGATGATGATGATGATGACGACAACGATGAGGACGATGATGATGATTTGAGGGAAATTTGTAATAAGCTGACCAAATGATTTTGTCACTAAGGAGAGAACAAGAATGTGTGAGATGAAAAGTAAGAGAGAAAAAGGTAAAGTGGTAGAGGTTAAAAATAATCAACAGGTAAAGAACAGAAAACAAATGCATTAAAAAAAACAAAGAAATAAAAAGGGAAAGTTAAAGTGCATATGAACCAGCTTCCAAATACATATTTAAACTGTGAATGATTTAGATCCTCCACCAATGCCAGTTTTTCTCTCAATATGTAATTACATAAATTATTACTGTGCCATCCCAATTGGCAGCATCTAACTCTGCAGCAATTTTTTTTTTTTTTACTACAATAGCCATGGGTCTTCAAAAGGCATCTATATCTTACTCGATTGATATAAGGCCAATGATTGATTCTAAGATAACTGGCATTACATTTTTTGCTCCCCATAATTGTTCTTCATTTTCGGTTCATATTTTAAATTCTTCACAATTTTATTGGAATTTTACCAAATATCTAATTCAGAAAGGCATCAAGAAAAAAAAAAAAAACGAAAAAAAGAAAACCGTTATTCTTTGTATTGTTGCATAATTTGAAACCCAAGAAAACACAGATTATTTTAGATGAGAACTACAAATGCCAAAAGATTCTCAAGCCATAATTATTTGCTGAATTATTATTCTTCAGAGATGACTTTATTTCAATCTGTCTGCCAACTTTTTTTTTTGAAATTAGGTAAATTTTCAGACAGAGAGATTGCATTCTTACTGAAGTCAACCACATAAAGCATGGCTTTGTTGATCTGTTTTTTAATAATTTCCAGCCTTTTCCTGGTACTTTTGCATGATTGTTATAGTATGTGTGTGTGTGTGTGTGAGAGAGAGAGACAGAGTGTGTGTGTGTGTGTGTGAGAGAGACAGAGTGTTTGTGTGTGTGTGTGCATGTGCGTATGTATGTGTGTGTATGTGCCACATAAAAGCACCTATGTGTGTGTGTATGAGTGCATATGTGGGTGTGTGTGTGAATGAGATGTGTGTGTGTGTGTGTGTGTGTTTGTGTGTGTGTGTGTGTGTGCCACATAAAAGCACCCATGTGTGTGTGTGTGTGTGTGCCACATAAAAGCACCCATGTGTGTGTGTGTGAGTGAGATGTCTGTCTTCCATGCTGGCTTGGATTGTACAGTTTGACAGGATACAGTGTGTTTATTAATAAT
>NC_068990.1:63962601-63969870 GCF_001194135.2 Octopus bimaculoides | reverse complement strand
ATATATATATATATATATATATATATATATATATACAGGGGTTGGACAAAATAATGGAAACACCTAGCATCATAGCATCATAATTTTGAAATATCTATAAAGCCATCAAAAGCTTGTTTATTTTTATGTTTTTCGATGTATTATTAGTGTTGCTTAATATGTTTTGCTAAAATTTCTGTTTCTTTTCAGATATCATCAGAAAAAGGTAATTAAAATTCATTAAAATGACAGATCTACCAGTCTTTCAAAGAGGTTAGATTGTTGGTGCTCGTATGACAGGTGCTAGCACTACACATATATATATGTGTGTGTGTGTGTGTGTGTGCAAGTTTCGTTTTTGGATTTCGTTTGCAAAATCCTTTAAGTGAGTTCATGTGTTGAAGCATATTCTGTTGTGTCTGGGGAGAGTTATTCTCTTTTACGGTAAAGTTTCCACTCATTTATTTTTCTAAAATTTTTGTTGTGTCTTGCAACCTTTTCTATAGTTGTTGACTTTCAACAACTATTGAAAAGGCTGCAAAGCACAATGAAAATTCTAGAAAAATAAATAAGTAAATAAACGGAAATTTTACTAGTGAGTATGTTAAATTATAAGGCACCAAAAGAGAATGACTCTCCCCAGACACAATAGATATATATGTGTACACACACACATGTGCACACACTTGCCAAAGGTGCCACGTAGTGAGACTGAACCTGAGACCATGTGGTTACGAACCAAGCTTCTTACCACAACCGTGCCTGCACTATACACACACACACACACACGTTTTAATGCTTGTTTTTATGTTCAGTTATAATAAAACCAATTTTACATTAATATAATGGGTTACTCCATACTTTTTGTAGAGTACAAATTTATTATTCTGAAGTTCAACAATAGCTGAATATACATGTGTATAAACATGTATATAAACATATATATGAAAGTGCCTCCCTCACCAAATTGAATAAATGTAATATAGGCTCTAAGCCACTATCTCAAAATTAGGTGTTCAGTCTTTTAGGGTTATGTGGGGTGAGACATGCCAATAAACCTCAGTTCTATCTTCCAAGTTAAGGTGGCCAACAAAACATCACTGGACTCTTCCTTTGAGAACAACATACAAACTGGCAATTATTCAATCAAACATCCTATTCAAAGATTATCATATAAGATGATTGGGTATTCTTTACACATGACTTTAATTCTCAAGTCAAATAAGAATGATAGAGTTAGACAAAGCAGAAGCCTTGAATGAAAGAAAGGTTTCTCTGCAAGTTCTGTTTACACAGTTTCACTCAAAGATTTTCATTTGCTCTAAAATTCTACAGTGCAGTCGAACTCAAGATTTCAAGGTTTCAAAACAAATATTCTTATCACTTGTCCATGTCTGGAATGTGCGAATTCATGGATGCTTGGATGCATGCATACATATCTGTCAGTGTCTGTCTGTCTGTCTCTATCTGTATACAAGTAGGATTATATGTGCATATATACATCTATATGTATGTATTTACATTCAAACATATGTACACTGTCATCTTAAAATATGGGCACCCTGGGCAGTTTTCTGAGAGAATCCCACATGCCTAAGGGTCAAATGCTAATCTATGCATATTGTGATTGTGTATGTAGGAGCTTCAGTGCATTATTTTGACTGAGGGTGGGGCATGGGTAGCCAAGAACACTGTTAACATACTCCATATACGTATAGATTTACATAGATGCCCCTTTGTTTCATTTCCTCAATCTCTCACTTTACCTCTATACACACACAAGACAGGCATGAGTGTGTAGTCACAAAGATTGCTTCCCAACCACATGATTTCAGTTTCTATTTTACTGCATGACACACTGAACAAGGGTTTTTCATTATAGCACAGGGCCAACCAAAGCTTTGTGAGTGGATATAGTAGAAGGTAACTGAAAGAAGCCTGCTGTATGTATATGTATATACAAGAAATATTTTGTATATATATATATATATATATATATATATATATGTGTGTGTGTGTGTGTGTGTGTGTATGTGAGTGTGCGTGCCTGTGCATGTGTGTATGAGTGTGTATGATTGTGTGTGTACATGCATATGCGTGTGTAACTTTGTATCTCTGTTTGTTCCCAACTACTGCCTGACAAATTGTGTGGATTTGTTTGCATCCCTGTAACTTAGTAGTTCAGCAAAAGAGACCAATAGAAAAAGTAGCAGGCTCAAAAAAAAAAAAAAGAAAAGAAAAAAGTAGTGAGGTCAATTCATTTGGCTAAAAATTCTTCAAGGCAGCACCCAAGCATGGCCACAATTTGAAGACTAATACAAGTAAAAGATGAAAGATAAAAGATTCATGTGTGTGTGTGTGTGTGTGTGTGTGTGTGTGTATGTATATATATATATTTGAAATAATGTGAAGCTGTCTAAATATTCTGTGCTTGTCTTTCTCTTTCATTCTGTTTACATGTGATGTTAATTTTATCATTTCTCCCTAAAATCTCTGGCTTCATTCCAACATATGAAAAAATTTAATTGTTGCAAATCATTTTCTTTTAAAATTATTATTATTGTCATCAACATCATTTTCATAGCCATCCTTTTATTTTCCTTTGTGGGTAGGGGGGAGTAGGGGAGGGGGAAGCATTCATCTACATTTTTGCTCTTAAGAAAAACGATTTTCATATACTCTCTCTTGATGTATGCATGTATACATACATACATACATATATATATTTGCATATATATATATACATATATGTATATGTGCCTCCCTGTATGTGCGCGCGCACACACACACACATACACACACAAAGTAAAATAGTTATAACATTAGGTTTTCTGAGATTTTGTTTCATCTTTTGTATCGTCTTTGCTTTGGCGCCTTTGTAGCAAAAATAGGAATTATTATTTCACATAAAAATTTCTAGTTGAGAGATTCAACATTATATTTTGTTTTTTGATAAGGATTTCTTACATAAACAAAGAAAAATCTGAGAAGCAGAAGGAAAAGGAAAAAAAAATATGGGGTAGTCATAATGTTTATGCCTTACATAGGGGTTTTTTCTTTGTAATATAACAACAAATAAAAACCAAACAGCAAGATTAATTTAAGAATGTACTGTTCTACTGTTTGCATTATAATAAAACAATGAAACTCACTCAAAAAACGTATGACAGCCATACCTTTTTCATCTTAAGTGTCTTTCTCCACAGAGTCGAAAATATTCCATCAGTCCAGTCATTTGTGGCGACATCAAGGCGACCAAACATTTGTGGTGCCGTTATTGCTTTTGGGTTCATTCGCATCTCTTTGTGGAACATCCCACAGACAGTCAGTGCTTTTTGCAGCACATAGATACACTTTGTCTTGCCGGCACCACTTGGTCCCAATGTCATCATTCCATGGCGCACTTTCTGTGTTTCATAGAGTTGTATCAGCTTCAGCACCCATGCAGAGTGGGCAATCAGACCAGCTTCTGTTACCTGTACAGGTAAGGGAAGAAAAAAAAACAAAAAAAAAAACGGTGTGGCAAATAAATAAGACAATTCTTTTTCTTACATTATTTACATTATTTACATTTGACAGATATTTGTCCTCGTCTTGTTTGTTGTTAACACAACATTTCAGCTGATATACCCTCTAGCCTTGGGGAAATTTCAAACCTGGGTTCTCATTCCTAAGGTATTTTTCGATGTTGTTATTATTATTATTATTCAGGTCACTGCCTGAAATTGAACTCAGAATCTTGGGGTTAGTAGCCCATGCTCTTAACCACTATGCCATATGCCCATGGGCAATTATGGAGTGAATCTTAGAGCTTATAAATCTAATATTTTCCTATCCTTCCTTAATACCAGTTCCCATATGCTATTCATATCTGCACTCAGTCTGCTTAGGAGGTTGTTGTGTCCTAGCATATGTGCTGTTTCTTTTAGTTTTCGTATTTTCCACTGGTTTTCTCTGTCTATTATTTTAAATTCATCCCACAGAGGGAGGTGGTCTCCATTTTTCTTATTCTTTTTCTTATTATTATTACTATTATTAAGGTGGTGAACTGGCAGAGTCATTAGCACGCTGGGTGAAAGTCTTACTAGCATTTCATCTGTCGCTACGTTCTGAGTTCAAATTTTGCCAAAGTTGACTTTGCCTTTCATTCTTTCAGGGTTGATAAATTAAGTTCCAGTGAAACATTGGGGCTGATGTAGTCGGCTAGTCCCCTCCCACCAAATTTCAGGCCTTGTGCTTATAGTAGAAAAGATTATTACTTTTATTAAGGTGGCTAGCTGGCAGAATCATTAGCATGCTGGATGAAATGCTTAGCGATATTTCACCTGTCGCTACATCCTGAGTTCAAATTCTGCCAAGGTCCACTTTGCCTTCCATTCTTTCGGGGTTGATAAATTAAGTTCCAGTTGAACTCTGGGGGCGATGTAATCGACTCATCTCCTCCCCCAAAATTGCTGCCCTTGTGGCAAAATTTGAAACTATCATTATTATTATTATTATTATTATTAAGGTGGTGATCTGACAGAATTATTAGCATGCCAAGCAAAAAAGTTTAGTAGCATTTCATCCATCCTTACTTCATGAGTTCAAATTCCACCAAGGTCAACCTTGTCTTTCATCATTTTGGGGTTGATAAAATAAGTACCAGTTGAACACTGGGGTTGATGTAATCAACTTATTTCCTTCCCCAAATATGCTGGCCTTGTGCCAAAATTTGAAACCAGTATTATTACTCTTATTAACCCATTACCTCCCATAATTCTATTAACCGGAATTTTTTATGAAACTTTGATTTCTAGCATAAAACAGCCTTAGAAACATGCTGGAATGATCAAAATAACATTTCAAATAGAAATAAGTGAGATATTGGGTGAGATATTGGGCAAACCTCATTTGAATATCAGAGAAATATACTTACTAGATATAGCAAAAAGGTTAGATATGTGTAAATATTGACAGATAATTACAAAATTTGTAATTTTTAAGTGATCTCATATGAGATCACTGGTAGGTAATGGGTTAAGGTTGTGAGCTGGCAGAATTGTTAGCATGCCAGGCAAAATGGTTTGTGACATTTTGTCCATCCTTATGTTCTGAGTTCAAATTCTACTGAAATTGATTTTTCTTTTCATCATTTTGGGGTCAATAAAATAAGTACCAGTCAAGTACAAGGGTCAATGGAATTGACTTTCCTTGGCCTTGTGCTAAAATTTGAACCCATTATTATTGATACCATAATACTATAGTAAGTATTATTATCAGCACTAGGTGTCATCCATCATATGGTGGATGATACCTAGTGATAATAATAATACTTTGAGAAAAATAAAGGGTGGTGAACTGGCAGAATCATTAACATGCTGGACAAGATGTTTGGCAGCATTTCTTTGAGCCTTATACTTTGAAGTCGACTTTGCCTTTCATCCTTGTTGGGGTGGGTGTTGAAGGAAGTGTTAGTTGAGTACAGCCCCCTCACCCTAAAAATTGCTGACCTTGCACTAAAACTTTAGAAGATAATTTTTTTGAATTAATTTCTGTTTTGTTACCTGAGTGGCAATAGCTGCTTCAATCGATGGATATCCAGCTTTGTCTAAAGTCATTCCTGGAAACAGGTCATCAATTAGGGACATGAATAATGGTTCATCTTCATCCACCTGGAAACAAATCGAGAATCACAACATTATTCCTGGAAGTTGAGGGAAATACTTTAAGTCACTTATGTACATACATGTTCTTCATGCACTCATATGGACACATACATACATATAAATATATATATAATTATATGTGTGTATATATGCATGTATATATATATGTATATATATATGTATATATGCTGATGAAGGAGATGTTTCTATGTGGCTTGCTTGTTTGTTGTACCTTGTTTATCATTTTGTCCATGTTCTTTTGCCTCGTCATGTACCCAGTTATGTATCTATATGTACATGTAGATGAAGGTATGTACATACATGTACATATATATGCATATACTCATATATTGTTTATATATATATATATATATATATATATACCCACACACCTAAAAGGTTACTGGTCACGGTTGGTCAGAGAGTGACTATTAGCTTCACACCTATTAATGTTCTTAGCAGTATAGCTGACTCATCTACACACACACACACACACACACACACACACACACACATTGCTATATTTTGTGATGGTCACTTTTTCTCTTGCCAAATAGACACACGCACTATATATTCATTCTGCACATGTTTATTGTTATTCTTATTTTATGTCTATTGTCTTTCATCACACACCTAACCTCTTCAGTGACCTTCCTTCTCATGTGTCTCCTGTTCTGTTTCAAAACACATCAGGAATCTTGCAAAACAAATACATCTATATGCACACACACACACACGCACACACACACACATATATATACACACACACAATATGGGGATTTAGGTCACAGGTGGTTTAAACGACTAGGTACACTGGTAAGTGTTGTAATGGATTACCAGGGCTCCAAGGTTATAGCCAAGATGGGGCTTATGGAACCATTGTAGATTTCTGAGATAGTGGATATATAATTGTTAGAGAGGACAGCAAACATTAAGGCAAGACAAACATATCAAGTCATATACGTTATTATTATTGGAAAAATTCAAAGACTTACAGCTGTTTCTGTGATATCCCAGAGTATGGGATGTTCCGTGATCTTTCTCTTTACCCCTTAATAGCCACCTCTGCTACCATGCTCTTATGGAATGTCAATATGTTCATGTCTATTTCTGGATATTTATACTATTAAGGCTTTAACCAACATGGATTTACACAGGATTGCACCTAAGGACTTATGGACTAATATCTACACAATCAGAAAGTTGAATTGTGAACTTTTATGTTTCTTTTTTCTTCTCTTTCTTCTTTTTCTTCATCTCTTTATTCCTTTTCTCCTGTCCTCTATATCATCATTTCATTAATCTATACCATTCTCATTTTCCCTATTTGTCTCCGATGATAGAATATTCCATACTCTGGGATATCCCAGAAACAGCTGTAAGACTTTGGATTTTTCCAATAATAATAACGTATATGACTTGAGATGCTTGTCTTGCCTTAATGTTTGTTGTCCTCTCTAACAATTATATATCCACTATATCAGAAATCTACAATGGTTCCATAACTACCGTCTCGGCTATAACCTTGGAGCCCTGGTGATCTGTTACAGCACTTACCCAGCATACCTAGTCGTTTAAATCACCTGTGAACTAAAATCCCATATTTTGTATATATATATATATATATATATATATATATATA
>NC_068990.1:63957281-63962481 GCF_001194135.2 Octopus bimaculoides | reverse complement strand
TTTGTTGCCCTCTTTAACATATATATATATATATATATATATATATATATATATATATATACACACACACACACATATACAGACTGGCTGTGTGGTAAGTAGCTTGCTTACCAACCACATGGTTCCTGGTTCATCTCACTGCATGGCACTTTGAGCAAGTGTCTTCTACTATAGCCTTGGGCTGACTAAAGCCTTGTGAGTGGATTTAGTAGTCGGAAACTGAAAGAAGCCTGCTGTATATATGTATATATATATATGTATATATTGTGTTGAGTCAAAAGTTTTGCAATATTTTACTTGTCAAGTTACAGCAAAAGCAGTCCAGCATTGAAAGTAAAGGCCATCATTTTGCAATATGTATGACATTATCTAGATAAACTTATGCTTATATATTTTATTTTAACATGTTCTGAGAGAGGAAACACTGGGGATAAATCAAGCAGTTCTTTCATAAATGTGTCCTTACTCCACAGCCAGTACATGTACATATATGCACACACACACACACACACACACACGCACACAAACACGGAACGAATTTCTTTCAGTTTCCCCTCTACCAAATCTATTCACTATGCTTTGGTTGGCCCTAGGCTATAGTAGAAAATATATGCCCAAAGTCCCATGCAATGGGACTGAACCCTGAACCATGTGGTTGGGAAGCATGCCTCTTATCACACTGTCACTTCTGTGCCTTTGTGTACTTGTGAGAAATAAATTTTCAAAATCAATATAATGTGTGAAAACAAATGTACTGAAACGAACTATGTGCTGGATGATAATGTTTACTGAAAATACAACTATGAACAGATATGAAGAATCACAAAACAATATCCAAACTTCTGAAAGTTTAAAGCTATGTAATATCAGATTATATTATTTTTTTGAAATAATGTCATAAACCACAGAGTGGGTACCTTTACATGAATATTTACACATACAGTTTATGAAAAAAAAATTTAAGAGATTTTTATTTCTATTTTCACAGTTTCCTCTTTAGGAGAATGTGTAACTGAGAATTTGACAGGAAGATTGTCAGAAAATTTCATTTCCAGTGAGGGATTCAAGAACAAAAGCATCCACACAATGGTTATCATATACAATGCAAAGGATTTTCGAGCGAGATCGTTGCCAGTGCCCCTGGACTGGCTTGTGCGGGTGGCACATAAAAGACACCATTTCGAGCGTGGCCGTTTTCGTGCGGGTGACACGTAAAAGCACCCACTACACTCTCTGAGTGGTTGGCGTTAGGAAGGGCATCCAGCTGTAGGAACTCTGCCAAATTAGACTGGAGCTTGGTGTTGCCATCCGGTTTCACCAGTCCTCAGTCAAATCGTCCAACCCATGCTAGCATGGAAGGCGGACGTTAAACGATGATGATGATGATGATGATGATGATGATACACAGTAATGTACACACAAACATACAAACACAAACACACTCACACACACACATGCACACAGAGACAGACAGATAGACAGGCAATGATTTGAATAAACAGATAAAACCTTGGGTTTTATCTGGTCATATGATGAAACCAAGGTGCAGTGATGAGGGGACAAACACAGACAAAAAGACACACACACACACACATATATATAATGGGCTTCTTTCAGTTTCTGTCTAACAAATCCAGTCACAAGGCTTCAAACAAGCCCACAACCTACGTGACCTCCTGATTCACAGTTTCTTCCCTAATTCCACCTCCCAACCTGGCTTGTTCCCTTGTTCTCACCCATGCTGCCACATTTGCCCCTACCTCTCCAACACTACCATCCTCACAGGCACCCATCATCGTCCCTATCATATCACTGACTCCTTTACATGCACTTCCAGCAACATCATTTACTGCATCTCCTGCTCCTTCTGTCCTTCTCTGTACATCAGTCATATGGGACGCTGCTTGGGTGACTGGTTTATAGAGCACCCCTGAGACATTAGACTTGGCAACGACACCCTGGTCTCATGCCATTTACACTCTACTGGTCATTCATTACAACACATTTCTATGTTTGGATTGTCTTTGTACAGGAGCCATCCAGACTCCTGCCTTCACCGTGAGCAGGAATTAATCTTCTCTCTTCACTCCTTTGCACCACATGGGCTCAACTCCATTCCCCTCTTCATCTGATCCCTCTCCTCTCTCCACTCCAACTTCTTCTCTTCCTCTCTTCACTCCTACCCACCTTCTCCTTTCAATGTTACCCCCTCCATCACCACCCCACCCTACACATCCCAACACCACCCCAACCCTAAACATCCCAACACCACCCCACACGCCCAATTCCCACATACCCCACCCCTACCTCCATCCTCACCCCTACCCCATCCTCACCCACACCCACCACACACTACATCATCATGCTACACCACACCACACACCACCACCACATGCTACACCACACTACACATCACATCACACCACCCCTCACACACTAGCACTAACCACTTCCCAGCACGCACACCACACCACATCAATCTATCTATCTATCTATATATTATAGCCTCAGCCAGACCAAAGCCTTGTCAGAGGATTTCATACACAAAAACTGAAAGAAGACTGTCGTATATATATGTATATTTGTATGTGTGTGTGTCTGTAACCCCACCATTGCTTGACAACCGATTTTGCTATGTTTACATCCCCATAACTTAGTGGTTCAGTAAAAGGGACTGAGAAAATAAGTACTAGGCTTGCAAAGAATAAGTGCTAGAGTCAGTTTATCCGAGTAAAGGTGGTGCTCCAGCATGGCTGCAGTTAAATGACTGAAACAAGTAAAAGAAAAGAAAGAATAAGAAGAAAGAATATGCACATACATACACATCTTTTAACTATTCCATTCATCAGACTGCAGCAATGCTGGGGCACTACCTTGAAGGGTTTAGTCAAGTAAATCAACAACAGTATTTAGTTTTTAAATCTGATACCCACTTCATCAATTTCTTTTGCCAAATTGCTAAGTTATGGGGTCATAAACAAACCAACACTGGTTGTTAATCAGTGATGAAGGATAAACACAGTTTGTTGAGATAGCTTTTCTATGGCTGGGTGCCTTTCCTGTCACCAACCCTCACCTGTTACCATGCAAAATAATAATTCCCTGTAGCCATTTACAAAAGAATGGAGATGAGCAGCATCAATTATATGGTGGTGATACTCATGGTGTCAAGATGAAGTAATACATACATACTAACACACAAAGGAAGCTTTCTGCCAATGGTCTTTGAAGAGTCTCTGAGAGAAGGAAGGAAAAATTACAGTATACAGCTTGCCACAATAGGAATCAACACAACAAGATCAATACATTCACAGACCTGAGAGTAGAAGTGAATGCTTACAATAGAGTGGCCACTGCAAAAGCCACTAAAGGACCAGATGTTGATCTTGCTGCAGACAAACAATATTATGGCTCACCACCCAGGAACTCACATAACTATCTAATAGATTTAGGCAGTTTTCATTGGCTCAATTTCACTGGAAGAGTTTCAGTTGTCCCAAATCAAGAAAGAAGAAAGTTAACTAAGGTGCTGCAGAGTGAAATTGAACCTAACACCATATCATTGTATGATTCAGAAACAAACTTCTCGATCAACAAGCCACAGAAAAATCATAATAGTATTGTATTGTGTTATTAAAATTGAGAGTAAATGATCTGTAAATAATCTGTTTTTAGATTATTTACTTATGAAACACAACCCCTCTCACTCTCTCTATATATATATATCTCTCTCATACACACACACACACACACACACTCATACATACACACTCACACACACATATACACATGCATGCACACACACACATACACAGATGTATAATATACATATATACATATACATACATGCATATATGTGCATATATATATAGATAAATATGTGCACATACATAATATATATCTATGTATATATATATATATATATATATATATATATATATATATATATATACTTATATATATATATGAATATATATGTGCATACACATGTGTATATACACACACACACACACACACATATATATATATGAATATATATGCATGTACAAACATATATGCATGTGTACATACATACACACAAACATGTATGTATATGCATATATGTGTGTGTGTGTGTGTGTATGTATATATATGTATACACATACACACATACGCACGCACACACGAGCACGCACACACACACACACAGAGTACATATAAAATTTTACATAATAATTCATAAAATGGGAAAATATAAAAATATCAATAACATATCTTCTAATTTCATTCTTAGTTTCAATATTTAGACTGAAACAAAATTGAAACCACGAAATACCTCAGGAGCTTTCAACCAATTACAGTCAATATATGTTCACATACATACATATATGCAGACATAAATATGTATGTAAATGTGTATGTACATAAACATGCATATATATATATATATATATATATATGTATATTATACATTAGTAATTTCAACATTAGATTCATATTACCTGGCTTATTGTACATTGAATTTTATAAACAATATAGCTACTTCAAATTAAGAGCATTTGTGCAATCTGGGTGGAACAAACAACACAATGTATTCTTGTTCAAAGTTTCACTTTACTGAGTTTTCTTTTTACCGATCTTAACATTTGCTTCCAATTTACATTGGCAAAATACACATACACGCAGGCGTGGTTGTGTGGTAAGAAGCTTCCATCCCAACTTCTTCTATAGCCTTGGGCTGACCAAAGCTTTGTGAGCAGATTTGTGAGACAGAAACTGAAAAGAAGCATATAGTGTGTCTATATATATATATATATATATATATATATATACACAAATACAGTGTACATTTAAACACACAAGAGGCCTCTTATGTGTTTAAATGCACACTGTATTTATATGAATAATATATAGTCTATTGACTAAATTTTACATGCTAGGCCACTGGTAGTAAAAATTTCTAATATTTCTCATTACCCCTGGTATTCATCATCATCATCATCATCATCGTTTAACGTCCGCCTTCCATGCTAGCATGGGTTGGACGATTTAACTGAGGACTGGTGAAACCGGATGGCAACACCAGGCTCCAGTCTGATTTGGCAGAGTTTCTACAGCTGGATGCCCTTCCTAATGCCAACCACTCAGAGAGTGTAGTGGGTGCTTTTACGTGTCACCCGCACGAAAACGGCCACGCTCGAAATGGTGTCTTTTATGTGCC
>NC_068990.1:63947609-63955828 GCF_001194135.2 Octopus bimaculoides | reverse complement strand
TAGGATTTTGGTTTTAGCTAGGTTGACTCTAAGGCCCTTCAATTCTAGACCTTGCTTCCACACCTGAAACTTCTCCTCTAGTTCTGATAGTGACTCCGCAATTAGGGCAAGGTCATCAGCATAGAGGAGCTCCCAGGGGCAACCTGTCTTGAACTCCTCTGTGATTGCCTGGAGGACTATGGTAAATAAGAGGGGGCTGAGGACGGAACCTTGGTGGACCCCTACCTCTACCCGGAATTCATTGCTGTACTCATTTCCAACCCTCACCTTACTGGCAGCATCTTTGTACATGGCTCGCACAGCTCTCACTAACCATTCTTCTATCCCAAGTTTCCTCATTGACCACCAGATAAGGGTATTATTAATTATATATATATTTATAAGTAGTTAAGTCTATGTCTGGTCATAGAGTGACCAATAGTTTTGCATCCACAAAGTGTCAGACTCTAAAGCCAAAGGCAAAAGTAACTCTTCTCCTATGGGAGGCAGAAATCCGTTATGATCATGTGGTCAGTAAGTCACCAAAGAATAAATAATCTAGGGTCAGTGAGGATGGGTTATCTCCCTTAGATTAGTGTTTGTGAACCAAAAAAGGGGACGTGGATTTATCCCTTGGGCTGATTTTAGATGGTAAGGACCCTTGTAGGACTGATTGGAGAATAGGGAATCCCATGCTTGCAGCAGGTAGCATTTGAAATGGATGCAAGGACAGTAAATTTCCTGGCAAGTGTTCTGTGATCCAGGTTTCAGTGAGTTTTTGTGTAGCCAGTATTTGCTCCTGTTAATGTAGGGTCCTGGCTGCTCTAAGACCCTGCATATGATATCGTATGGGTTCCGTTCATCTTTGAGGTCCCACACGTGGCTGAGCAGGGAAGTGACAAATCAACTTTCTGGAATGCTGAAAGAGAACCTGCGGTTGTACAGGTATCGTTTAAAGGTTGTCCCAGATGACTCGATATACTTTCAGGCTTAGGATGTTGGTTGTACTCACATTACTTGCACATCTTCAGTTGGCTCCAGGGCTGGATACGGTCACTCTATGACCAAACACAGACTTAACTACTTATAAATACATTACTGCCTTATTCTTTAGCATGTGCTTCTTTTTGGGATATATGATACATCATCATCATCATTCAACGTCCGTTTTCCATGCTGGACAGTTTGACTGAGAACTGGTATGCCGGGCAGCTGCACCAGGTTCCAATCTGATTTGGCAAGGTTTCTATGGCTGGATTCGCTTCCTAAAGCCAACTCCGAGTGTAGTAGGTGTTTTTTACATACCACCAGCATGGGTGCCATTGAACTGGCACTGTCATTGGACATGACTATGGTCTCACTTGGCTTCACAGGTCTACACTGCATGGTATATCACCAAAAGTTTTGGTCACCTGTCACTGCCTCCATGAGGTGCTTTTTACGTGTCACCAGCATGGTTGCCAGTCAGATGGCACCGACATCGACCATGACTATGATTTCACTTGGCTCAACAGGTCTTTACAAGCACAGTATATTGTCCAATGTTTGAAGGGTGATTTTAATGGGACATTCACGCACTACTGGCATTGGTCACAACTATGATCTCACATGGCTTGACAGGTCTTCTCAAGCATGGCATATAACCAAAGGTCTTGGCTGCTTGTCATTGCCTCCATGAGGCCCAACATTCAGAGATGGTGCTTCATCACCTCGTCCTATGTCTTCCTGAGTCTACCTCTTCCACAGGTTCCCTCCACCATTAGAGTGTAAGTTTCTTAAGTATTCATTATGTCTCTTTCGGTACTTTTTAAACTTAATGTTTTTAACCACCTTCTAAATTTTGTCTTCCAGAGACTGAATTTCCCTATTATATGGGGGTTCCCTTTTAGTTTTAAATTTAGAGCTTATATAATTGGTATTCTCCACATCTTTAATGTTGGCAATGTTACAGTTCTTATAGTAACTTACGAGTTAAAATGGGAAATAGTTTGCAAGGCTAAATCATATAGGATAGGGAATAAATTCTGATTATTATGTACTAACGAATTTAAAGAGATATTATTAGCTAATAAAAAATTAACTCCCACGATGAACATAATATTAAATGCTGACATAAATTAAGTTACTTATATAATAAGTTAAGACAACTAATTTATTCATCTAAACCTAGTATTAGGTACCAACTTATAGTTATGATCAGTATCGTAAAATACATCAAATTAGCTTTAGAATACACTTTAATCATCACAATATTATACTAAATTGGAACATATAACTACCTTTACTTTAAGTATTCAACGATAATATGAGCAGTCTTTTACAATGTTTCATAACATTATTTAAGTAATATATAATTTTCGTATTTGGTATAGTTATTATTCTGCGTAAATTTGAGAGTTTTAAGTATTTTAGTATTATTAATCTTCAATAAACTTTTTATTTTAGCTAGATTTTCTTTTTCGATATTTTCGTTATTATTTTAGTTTAGAAATTATAACACGTACTTACCTGTAGTAATGGAAGCCATGTTTATCACATGACTTTTCAGTATTAATTTTCATAGCATTATTTACGTCATATAGAATTTTCGTATGTGTATAGTTATTACTCTGCGTTAATTTGCAAATTTAAGTATTTTAGTATTTTTAATCCTCAAGAAACTTTTTATTTTAGGTAGATTTTCTTTTTCGATATTTTCGTTATTATTTTAGTAATTATAATACACATGTACTTCTGGGTAATAGACGCCATATTTATCACGTGACCTTTTAGTATAAATTCTATAGCACAGCCATTTTGGGTTTAATCTACAAATTACCAGCCGGCAGATAAGTCATGTCTTCTTATTTTAATTTTATAAAGAATATTGACATCCGTCTTTTAGTAACTTTGTACACTAACGCATTATTTTACTATTATCTACTTATTCCATAATGTTTTAACCTTATTTACTATAATATTTTTAGATTGTAACTCTTAATAATTATATTAATACCGTTAATGTAGGGATTAGTTTACAGATTTTGTCTCTTTATATATATTTTTATTTCTCATGTTTATATTTATTCCTTGAATGATTTTAGGTATTTTCTTAAGGATTTGACCTGAAGTATGACTGATTTTGGGAGTTAAATCATTTCCCCGTTCTAATGAACTCGGATAGAATTTGCTTATGATTTTATATAGCCCTATTTCAGCCATGAAACGCATGTAGTCTATGTACTAGCACTAACTTTTTACATTTATACTTCCATACTGTATATTATTGTATTAATTTTTACTGTCCAATTTATAAATTTGCCTTTTAAATTTCTTAAACTAATATTTCTATGATTTATTTCTATGATTTATTTATGTAATATGTTATTTAATTTAAATTTTTAGAGTAAAACATTAGATATATTAAGATGGTATATGCCTCACAGCATGGATTTGGACGGGTTCTGAGTTGACTGATTTGTAGAGTGGTGGTTCGTCTCTAAATTAGTTATATACATATATATTATATGTTAGGAAACCCGGTATAATATTATACTGATTTTTGTCTGTAAGGTTGGAATAAAATTTTTATTCCCTAATATTATTACACACACATATATAAATATATATATATATATATATATATATATATATGTGTGTGTGTGTGTGCCCATGTTTGTCCCCCAATACCACTTGACAACAGGTGTTGGTGTGTTTATATCCCTGTAACTTAACTGTTCAGTAAAAGAGACTGATAGAATAAGTATCAGGCTTAAAAAAATATAAGTATTGGGGCAGATTCATTCAATTAAAGTTCTTCAAGGTGGTACTCCACCATGGCTGCAGTCTAATGACTGAAACAAGTTAAAGATAAAAAGCACACATATAATTTGTATCTTCTAAATACCATTCACAAGGCATTATTCAAACCAAGGCTTTAGTGACAAACATTTGCTCAAGTGCAACACAATGGAATTGAAATCAAAACCATCTAGCTGCAATGTAAACTTCTTAACCATATGTCAAGGCCTGGTTTCAGGCAAGAACTCTGTGGATCTGGAGACAATTTGAGTGGATGTTAATGATCAGCATTGAATATGATTCTATATTCGCCTCCCAACCATAAGGATACTTCACAGAAGACGAATCAGATGTAGTGTGCAAGGGTGAAGACTGCAGTGGTATAGACAAGTGATAACAAGTGATGCAAGGCTGATTGCAGGGCTATGAAACTTATGGAGGAGATGACAAAGAACGTTTGAATGTCTATATTTCAAATGTTCCTCACTTACGAGATTTGATGTCAAAATTCATTTAAAGGAGTGGCTGTGTGGTAAGTAGCTTGCTTACCAACCACATGGTTCTGGGTTCATTCCCACTGCGTGGCACCTTGGGCAAGTGTCTTCTACTATAGCCTCAGGCACACCAAAGCTTTGTGGGTGGATTTGGTAGACGGAAACTGAAAGAGGCCTGTCATATATATGTATGTGTGTGTATATGTTTGTGTCTGTGTTTGTCCTCCCAGCATCACTTGACAACCGATGCTGGTGTGTTTACGTCCCCATAACTTAGCGGTTCGGCAAAAGAGACCGATAGAATAAGTACTAGGCTTACAAAGAATAAGTCCTGGGGTCGATTTGCTCGACTAAAGGCGGTGCTCCAGCATGGCCGCAGTCAAATGACTGAAACAAGTAAAAGAGTAAAAGAGATATGTCATGCATTGTTTTGAATGCTCACTGGTTATAGTCCTGTCTCAGGTTGTCTGTTACTTGTCTAATGAAAACAGGATCTGCTGTGGAAATGAAGATAACTTCTATTATTTTGTACACTGAGTATCTGTAATTTTATAGATTATATTTATATTTCTTTTTCAGACAGTTTTGGTAGATTTCTAAATACTTGTGTTCTGTGAACCCATTTGGAGCTGCTTTGTCAATTGTCTCACAAAATCATACAACTTTTACTTACATATCAGATTGGAAGTCACTTATAATCACAGATAATGTTATCAACTGGATATTGTAATCAAAGTTAGTGGATCGCAACCTCTATATTTTGCTAAATGTTATCAGCTTCATCCCAAACTAATAACAATAAACAATTTCCACTGAGTATGTTATGATGTTGGCAACTGTTGAATGGACAAAGTAAATTCTTGTGCTACTTCAGTTACTTTTCATGTGAGACTTTGCCAAAACAACTTTGATATAAATGTGGTATTCCTTCTTGGATCTGCTTTTGGTATTGTTATATTTGCTATTTCTTGAAAGTCAATGCTTTAGGTTTGGACTTTTATCGGTTTATGATATCTAAGGTCTGTTTAAGTTTGGTGTAGTATCTATTTTGCCTACAGCTTCTTTAAAACTCTTTTATCTGTTTTTATAATGTATGTTCATTTCATTTTTGTTGTAGACTGTATGTCTGTTGTATAATAGATTGTGTTTTAGAGATGGTACTGTTACTAATTTTGTTCAAGTCATAAATAGTTATGTCTACTAGTAGCCATTACTGATTATGTTTGGTTTCATATGTATAACTTCTTTCTGATGTAATGTAATGATCAATGATATTAAATGTGCTCTTCTGAGCAGCAATTTAATAATGAATATCTTATATTTATCCAGACATTTACTTTGTGCATTTAAGTAGAAGTTGCTATTGTGGTTTTTGTTATATACTCATGTGGTGTATTTATTATTCTTAAGTGAAATATGAACATCTAAGTATTCAGTTTCGTTGCCAGTACCTATTTCAAAAGAGAATTTTAGTACTGTGTTCACTTTGAAAAGATTTTCTTAATTTATTTCACTTGTTTATATCTCAATATACAAGCAACAGCTTATATGGCAGCGAAGATTTTATAGCAGCAACAGCACTGTCTAGTGAAACATAGAAACAAGCAATGGTCAGGTGAAATGTGGCATCAAACAACAACAGGCAGGGCTAACATTTGAAATAATAAATGAAATACTATAAATATAAATTTTAACATCAAATTTTGGTTCTGAGTAATAAACACTTGAAATATGAACACTAGAGATATTTCAAGTGGTTTTACTCTTTTCACTCTTTTACTTGCTTCAGTTATTTGACTGCAGCCATGCTGGAGCACTGCCTTTAGTTGAGCAAATCAACCACAGGACTTATTCTTTGTAAGCCTAGTACTTATTCTATTGGTCTCTTTTGCCGAACCACTAAGTGACTGGAACATAAACACACCAGCATCGGTTGTCAAGCAATGCTAGGGGGACAAATACAGACACACAGACACATATATATATACATACATATATATATATGACGGGCTTTTTTCAGTTTCCGTCTACCAAATCCACTCACAAGGCTTTGGTCGGCCCGAGGCTATAGTAGAAGACACTTGCCCAAGATGCCACGCAGTGGGACTGAACCCGGAAACATGTGGCTGGTAAGCAAGCTACTTACCACACAGCCACTCCTATTTGTAAAGTATAAAATCTGAATGTATAAATTTTAAAAACTTTAAAATCTGTATGGAAAATTATTATTATTATTATTTTTGTTGTTGTTGTGTGAGTGAGAGAGCAGTGCATGTCATCAAAGTGGCAAAGGAGTATGAATATACAAAGTCCAATATACCCATCATGACCAGATGTCTGATAAGGGTACACTAGGTACATGCATCACAACTGTATGTGCACAACATGGTGATCTCATATCAAGATAAACAGCTCACGACCTTGCAGGTGGGGCCCAGTTAGAATTTCTTCAGGTTGAGTAGCCGATCCTGCTCAAAAGGCCAGTGAATAAGGGTCCTCTCAACACATGCCTATGATGCTCCCTCACTACCCCTACTTGTGATCAGAGATGCACATGTCATCAGTCACCTAGGGACATGCTCAATTGGTTATGCTCAAGCTACTGACAAACAAATCTGTGGTATTGAGCAGAGTATTTGCTGTAACCCATCTTTTACACCAAAACAAAACATGTAGATGATAACACTTCCAATGAGTTAAAATCAGAAGCCATGAGAACCATGTTCATAACTTCTGTTACAGCTGCAGGCTGACCAAAACCTTGTGAGTGGATTTGGTAGACAAAAACTGAAAGAAGCCCATAGTTCATATCATCGTCGTCATCATCATCATCATCATCATCATCATCATTTAGTCTGATTTCCATGCTGGCATGGGTTAGATGGTTGGACTGGAACTGGTAAGCTGCAGAGCTGCATTAAGTTCCAGTCTAATTTGGCATGGTTTCTACAAATGGATGCCCTTCCTAACATCAACCACTCCAAGAGTATGTTTCCAACCCATGCAAGCATGGAAAAGTGAAGTCTCTTTAAGACAATGGATGAGGAAAAACACTCCTGAACAAAACACATACATTAAGTACATGACATCAGTGATGTTTACATTATTTTACAGCTGCTCCTAATAAAAAAATATGTGTGTGTTTGTGCGTGCATGTGTGTGTGTGCATGCATACATATATATGTGTGTGTATTTGTGCTTGTGCACATGCATGTATGCGTGTGTGCATGAATCTATATATAATTCATTCATACATCTATAAAACAAAAGAGATATAAAATCATTTTTCTAGGTTTATGATTTGTGGTTCTCATGCAATTCATGTTGAAGTTGATTTTATTCTTCAATGGTCGATAAAATAAACACCTGGTCAACTAATCATAATAAATACCAGGTTGAGTAATCATAATCTAAAATGCAACAAAAATGAACATACCAGCTTGGATAGATTCATGTCTCTCAAAACCCTCATTACAATTGTTGATTCACTGTCTTGGGAGTTCGTTCTTTTAAAAGCTCCCAGTGTCCTTAGCACAGATAAAATATTCCGCAAGCCAAAGTCATAATGAACCTGTAAAAAAAGCAAAGATTTGGTTAGTTTGTCAACAAAATTGTCCTTGGAGGTGCCACTGGCACCTCCTCATCATTCATACATAAATACATATACACACATATATATATATATATATATAGTCGTTTATTCTTTTATTGGTTTCAGTCATTTGACCATGGCCATGCTGGAGCACCAACTTTAATTGAACAAATCAACCCTATTCTATCGGTCTCTTTTGCCGAACCACTAAGTTACAGGGGACGTAACTACATCGGTTGTCAAGCGATGGTGGTGGAGTCAAACACAGACACACAAGCATTTGTAATATGGTTCCCTGATGATAAAATCATATGTATAAACCAGCATCTCTTATTCCTTTGGAGTAGAGTACATATAATTTTTGAAACATGTGT
>NC_068990.1:63943211-63947599 GCF_001194135.2 Octopus bimaculoides | reverse complement strand
TTTGAAACATGTGTAGGAATTAAAGGAACTTATTGATTATATGCATTTTGCTCCATTTATTATTATTCTTTATATCAACTCAAAATACATCACTTTAACATGGAATTTCTACCCCTTAAGCGGGTATAATATCCCAGTTTTTGTGTGATTTTTGCTACCCTGGTAACTATTAACATATTTGCGTTATTGAAGTTTTTCAACCAAGATAATATTAATATATACATAAATAATATATATATATACGATGGGCTTCTTTCAGTCTCTGTCTACTAAATCCACTCACAAGGCTTTGGTTGGCCCGAGACTATAGTGGAAGACACTTGCCCAAGGTGCCATGCAGTGGGACTGAACCTGGAACAATGTGGTTGGGAAGCAAGCTTCGTATCACACAGTCACACCATATATATATATATATCCTTTAAGCTTGTTTACAAGAGACATCTTGAATATGCATATAAAAGTTCCTATTCTGTTACGCCAGCTACAACTTAATGATTCCGACTGATTTTGGGGGCTGAAATATACTTTTCTACTGTAGGCACAACACCCGAAATTTTGGGGGAGGGGGCCAATTGATTAGATCGACCCCAGTACGCAAATGATACTCAATTTATCAACCCCGGAAGGATGACAGGCAAAGTCGACCTCGGTGGAATTTGAACTCAGAACATGAAGACCGACGAACACCACAAAGCATTTTGCCCAGCGTGCTAACGTTTCTGCCAGCTTGCCTCCTTAATGTAGGATAAATATAGTAATGATAATAATCATCCTTGGATAGAGTTTATGAACATTTTAATGCATTGCTATGTGTGTTTCCACAAATCGCTTCTTAAGATCATAGTACATAATCCTGAGATGATTACAGTACAGTCCGTATTATCCTTGGACATAGGACAAATCATGTTCATGCATTCATTTCTTCAGGCGATATGGCATTAACATATGTTTAACAGAGGGTTGTTTATCAATTTTGACCAATGAGAAGTAGATGTCCGGATGGGTAGTATAGTTCTTTAGTTTGACCTTATTCACAGCAGGTGCCATTACAGCCATTCAGTTGTTGGAATTCATTGTCTGAGTTGACAAATGATACTTCCTTAAAGTGACCTTTTAATTAATTTTGGTGGTATAATTGTATAGCATACAGCATATGAAAATAATGGTTATTTTGTTTAGTTGTTTATGTTTTTCTCTTGTTCTAATATATGCCAATTCTGTTTCAAAATGCCTTGTTTTTATTTTTGGCATCATTCCTAGAATTGGAATAAAATATTTTGAAACACAAAAACACTAACAGCCTTTGACATATAATAGAAGAGAAGAGCAAATATACAACTAAACAAAATAACCATTATTTTCATATGCTGTATGCTATACCATTATACCACCAAAAGTAATTAAAAGGTCATTTTAAGAAGGTATCATTTGTCAACTCAGACAATGAATTCCATCAACTGAATGGCTGTAATGACTGTACTTGCTGACTTGAGTAGTTCTAAATTCACTGAAAAGACACCTGCTGTGAACAAGGTCAAACCAAAGAACTACTCTACCCATCCTGACATCTGCATACACAAATATCAAAATGAGTCCAACATCACCACACACCTCCCTCTTCTTATAACTACCATTCCATCCTCTCTTTCCATCACCTCCTATTCCTTCCCGCCAAATACACACTGAAATGCCCACCATACCCCAATCAACGTTCATATTGGTCAAAATTGATAAACAACTCTCAGTTAAACATCCATTAATGACATATCATCTGAAGAAATGAATGCATGAACATGATTTGCCAGATGTCCATGGATAATACAGACTGTACTGTAATCTGACTACTCAGTATAGTAGGGTCAGTTGGGCACCGTCTGTGAGAACGATAGCACCATGATGCAATTCACCAGAAATTTGGAAACATGCTGTACAGCTTGGCATTCACACCGGAAGCTCCAATACGAACATTTCAGAGTGTTTGGATGTTAATTTGAGGGCAGTGCAATCTGAGATGTACCGAGAGTGATAAAAATCAAACATCCGGTCAACATCATGTGATAGCAACGTTATGCCTTCAATTATCTTCCCACATGGCATTGCACTCAATATGGAGGCCTATATCAAGTACCTGGAGGAGGTAGTGCTGCCCTGGGTCAAGAGGGTGCTTGCAGGAAGACCCTATGTCTGGTAACAGGGCTCTGCACCATGCCACACAAGCAGGAGAACCCAGTCATGGCTGTCAAACAATTTCTGCAACCACATCACCCCTAACATTTGGCCACCTAACTCCTCAGATTACAACTCCCTTGATTATTATGCGTGGGGCACAGTTGAGTGAGAGACCAACAAAACTCCTTGTACCAAAGATAAACTGAATGCAAGGATTATGGCAGCATTCACCAACTTAAACAAGGAGACTGTCCAGAAGAGTTGCAGGAGATTCTGAAGTTGTCTTGAGGCCATGGTTGAAGTCAGTGGCCATCTTATTGAATTAACTCTTTAGTATTCAAGATATTTTTATGTAATTTTAGTAAATATATATGTTAAAATGAGATGTCAGTGTTATTTTCATTTTTGTGTAATTTAAATGAAAGTTTATTCACTACACCCTATACATGTATATATCCTTATATTCATACATGTGCACGCACACATACGTATATATATAATACCGAAAATTGAAATGGAAAATTCACACAAAGGTTATTGCTAATTTCTTGTCACTTATCATCCAAAGGATCATAACAATTTCAGTTTTAATGATAAAATTGTTCATTTTTGGTGGCATTGGCAGTGAGGAGTCACTGGGAATAGCAAATAAACGTTTCGGATATTGATGTAAACAAACATGATAAGATGTGAATATACAAACAAAATAAAATAATTATACATTATATTGGGTATATATCACACATGTATATATGTATGTATCATCCTCACCAGACAGCGGGACATAGGGTTGCTCTTAAATACAAAGACTCTCCCAGGTGAGGAATGCATCCCTGCCCCAGCATAGACCACCACCTCCATCATCATCATTATTGCCATCATCATCATCACTATCAAGCCTGCAGTAAATAAGCAGTCCAATCCTTTTCTTATCATATCCAATCAACTTAAAAACATGAGGGAGCAATGAATTATGTAGTTCCAGACATAGTATCCCTAAAAATAAAAGTAGGATAATTTGGATCAAGCCTGGAATACCCTGAACACAGGTCTGGTCAATGAAGTCTTACCTGGAGTTAAATAACAGTAACAACAACAACAACAATAACCCAATGGTCATACCTGTTTAGTGAGTTGTTCTTCACACAGTTTGTAAAGAGTGTAAAACTTCTTAGCCAGCATCACATTCTGTTGGAAGCCACAGCTGGCAAGTTTCACACGCATAATGATACCTCTGTCTGGTACCATCATGGCAACAGTTCGGAAGTTTATCTTCAGGTTTTCTGGCAGTTCCTGTCGACCAGCATAGCCAGGATTCTATGAAACAAAGAGGAAACAAAATACAGTCAATCGATTCATTCACACATCATTGGAATCTAATAAAGTTTTTATCAAATGAGATATTTAATATCTGTCATGATAATAACCTTCCTGGGGTAGATAAGGAATGATGTATTTCAGTGAAACTATATCAGACTCAATGATGCTTTGTGGTATTTAGTTTCACCCTTCTCTGTAATAAATTCAAATCCCATTAACATCAACATCATAGGTGCAGATGTAGCTGTGTGGTAAGAAGATTGCTTCCCAACCACATGGTTCTGGGTTCGGTTCAACTGTATGGCACCTTGGGCAAGTATCTTCCACTATAGCCTTGGTCTGACCAAAACCTTCTGAGTGGATTTAGTAGATGGAAACTGAAAAAAAAACTGTGTAAGTTGGACCTATTAAACTAAATATCTATATATATATATATATATATATACTTAAAAATTCATCATCTGAAAGTCTCCACCTTTTGCTTTCTTTCATTTTGCATGTATGTATGTGTATATATATATATGTATGTGTGTGTATATATATATATATATATATATATATATGTGTATGTGTGTGTGTATGTATATCATCATCATCATCGTTTAACGTCAGCTTTCTATGCTTGCATGGGTTGGACGATTTGACTGAGGACTGGTGAACCAGATGGCTACACCAGGCTCCAGTCTGATTTGGCAGAGTTTCTACAGCTGGATGCCCTTCCTAACGCCAACCATATATATATATATACACATACATATTTTGTGTTTCACACCAAAACTAATATGTGTATCTGCATAATTGCCTCTCTCTCTCTCTTGTTCTCTCTCTCTCTTTCTATATATATACATGTGTGTGTGTGTGTGTACATATATATATATATATATATATATATATATATA
>NC_068990.1:63941758-63942915 GCF_001194135.2 Octopus bimaculoides | reverse complement strand
ATATATATATATATATATATATATATATATATATATACACATATATATATATATACACATATATACATATCTGTGTAAGTGTTTTTGTGTCTGTGATAGAAGAAGTACCAGGCTTTAAAAAAAATTTTAAAAAGGTACTGGGGGTGATTTGTTCAATTAAAATCCTTTAAAGCCACAGAAAGATCAGTTTTACTTTGTGTCAATGTGAAATAAATAAAATAAAAACTTGTAGTTTATTGGAATGTAGTAAATCAATTAAATATTCCAAAATAAACTAGCTTTTTTTTTGAAAGAAATCATTATTCCCTAACACTGTGACCTAAGGGTGAGAGGTGTTTGTTGTTTAATACTCTCAGGCAAAACATTAAACTCTTTTTTACTTTAAATGTTATGATGGCAAGACATTTAGATACAAGAAGGAAACTAGAAGGTTAAGATTTCTGAGGACATATTGTACTTGGTGGGTATTATACCATTCTTATTCTTTTATTCTCTTACTTGTTTCCGTCATTTGACTGCGGTCATGCTGAAGCACTGCCTTAAAGGGTTTTAGTTGAAGAAATTGACCTCAAGACTTATTATTTGTAAGCATAGTACATATTCTATCGGTTTCTTTTGCTGAACTACTAAGTTATGAGGATGTAAACACATGGTTATCAAGTGATGTTGGGGAGGACAAACACAGACACAAAGACACACACACATAAATATATACATAAATATACACGCACATGTATATATTTACGATGAGTTTCTTTCAGTTTCCATCTACCAAATTTACTCACAAGGATTTGGTCTGCCTGAGGTTAAAGTAGAAGACACTTGCTCAAGGTGCCATGCAGTGGGGCTGAATCAGGAACCATGTGGTTAGGAAGCAAGCTTCTTACCACACAGCCATGCCATATTATACCTGATGGATATATATTTCTGTCTATCTATCTATCTATCTATCTATCTATATATATATATATATATATATATATATCAATATAATAAATTAACTACCAACAAAAATAATTGGTAAGCTAACTCAAAAAATCATCACCAAAATAGCAGAAAATAAACGACAGTGAAGGTATGCAAACTCTTCAAGAATCGATCCTTTTGGTTATATTAATAATAATAAAGGAGTTACGATGCAAAAACGTATATATTCA
>NC_068990.1:63918831-63939699 GCF_001194135.2 Octopus bimaculoides | reverse complement strand
ATATATATATATATATATACATATATACATATAAGTATATATACACATATACATACATACACACATACATATACATACACATACCCATATACATATATACACACATACATACACATATATACCCACATTTTTCCACATATACCCATGCATATGTATATACACTTGCACATGTATATGAACGGATGTATGAATAAGTAAATAGAGCAATAGCAGAACTAAAAATACTAAAACCCAGATGGTAGTTAATGTTGACAGCTAGGACAGAAGTAAAGAAAATAGACAAACATAAAACAGACATTAGGTCTGGTGCTGATGGTAAACAAGTAGAACACTAGTAAATAAAATGAACAAGAGTAGTTAGTTAAGCAGAGTGGCTTGGCCAAATGTTCTGTGGTGTCATTAGCCAAAATACCAAATATGTTACTTTGATGAAAGGTGTGGGAGATGCACTGAAAGAGACATTCTACCTCATGGAGCTTATTTCTGATCAGACTGAGTAGGAAAGTGGGTTGAAAGCCCAAAGTTCTAGATGTTTTTGACACTATATATTTGAAAATAAACCTGAGGGCAGCTAGTAATTTGTCAGTTTGCAATCCTCAGCCTTAGATAAGCAGATTGAAGTGAACAAACCTTGAGAAATATGAAGTGTAAAATGTGAGCAGAAAGTGTTTACCATTGTGAGGAACAGACCAAATTCAGGATCCATATCCACAGTATCTCCATCAGTGAATATAACTGGGGTCTTTGTTCCTTTTTGCATGGTAGTAGAATAGCAATCTGTTGGGCTTCCACTGATAGTACAGGTAGTTCAAACTTGGCAGGTTGCTGCTAGGGAAGGTAACAATGTAAATCACATCCTAAATTTGAGACTTGCCACCTCAAAGAAGGGATACCATTTAAGAATTTTGCTGTCCTTTAGCCAAACCTTGTTGGTTCTAGTTACAATGAGAAATTTGTAGTAGTGCCCAAACCCTTTTTGACAATATCATTGAGGGCAGCATGCCAAGGAGGTGAACAGAACTGAGACAGCAGTTGTAGACAGGTAAACAAAGTGAAGTTATCTATTCAGAAAATATAGGTAGATAGACACATGACAGATAATTAACTTAGACAAATAAGAAAATGTTTAGGTAGCAAGAGAATGATGTGTTGCAGGAAGATCTTAGGCTAGTAGGTAGGCAGGTATATAGCTTAGTCTTTATTACTTAGTTCCAAGTTAGTTCTGATCAAATGAAAGGTATTCCAACGATGACCATCCAGCCTTTTTTTTCCAGATATACTGTAGTAAGGATAAAATCATTTAATGTACTCATTGATGTCATCTGTTTCTTTTTTAACCCAATCATGCTGATTATCTGTTTAAACTGAGACTTAATTTATAAGGGTGTAAAACAAATACTTGATACAAATTGTGATGTGTGTATGATCTGTATCAAAGAATGAAACATGATCTTAAAGCATATACAGTCTGTATCAAACGGATTTCAAAAAAAAAATTTACAGTTGTTATTTAGGTCAAAATAATAGTATCTGTGAATTTTCAGGCAATTTCATTCACTAGAAAAAATTTTGGCATGAATGAGTTAAAATAAATTGCAATTCAAAGGGAAATCTTTAGCCATTTCTAGCAAACTGAGTATCCATGCAGACACTTTGTCACTGGTTTGTGATATACCAAGATAAATTTTTGAGGCAGATATAAGAATAATTATTAAATAAAGTAATTAAGTGAATTAGATAAGCAGATTGAAGTCAGCAAATCTTGAGAAGAAAACTAGAAAATGAAGTGTGAGCAGAAAGTGTTTACCATTGTGAGAAACAGACCAAATTCAGGATCCATATCCACAGTATCTCCATCAGTGAATATAAACTGGGGTTTTCGTTCCTTTTTGCATGTTAGTATAATAGCAATCTGCTGGGCTGCCACTGATAGTACAGGCAGTTCGATACGGTTGAATTCATCAAAACAACCCCAAGAACCTGATTGGGCCAAACCTGGAATAAAGAGAAAGAATATAGCAAAAAGCTTTATTTCTACAATCAATTTATACAATAGATCATATTTTGAATTATAACATTTTAATACAAAGAAACAGAAAGAAAAAAAGAAGGATAGAAAAGGAAAAGAAAAAAAGGGGGAAAAGTAGCAGAAGATAGAGGAGAGGGGGTGATGGGCCACATACACACTCTGGAACAAATGGTGAGCTCAGCTGCATCCCATGGTAATGATCATGACGGTGTTGCTTCAGAGAATGGCTAGCGGTACTCACTGCAGCAACCACTCTACCTCACAGGGCTTGTTTCCTCCTCTTCCTCCTCCTCCTCATCGTCATCGTTTAACGTCTGCCTTCCATGCTGGCATGGATTAGATGGTTTGACAGGGGCTGGCCAGGCAGGAGCCTGCACCAGACTTCGATGTCTGTTTTGGCAGGGTTTTTTATGGCTAGATGCCCCTCCTAACACCATCCAGCATTTCTCAGATGAAAATAAAATGGAATATGCAGTAGATGAAAGAGAGAGAGTAAGAACAGACATATGTAGACAGAAATGAATACTTAGCTGAAGCAATGCTTAGTTTCAGCTCATTAATTGTGCTACAGTTCACTTTAGATCTCTTTAAAATGAGAGCAGCTCACAGCATCCAAAACGTTTGCCAAAAATGAAGCTACATTCAAGCACCATTTGTGTCATAGATTCTTATAATTTAGTTTTAACATATTCAGTATCATGAGTTTTCTTTTATTTTTTATTTTTTTACTTGTAGCAATCATTTGATTGCGGCCATGCTGGGGCACTGCCTTGAAGAATTTTACTCAAATGAGTCAACCTCGCCAGGACTTATTATTTTTTTGTAAGGCCTGGTACTAATTCTATTGGTCTCTTTTGCTGAATTGCTATATTGCAGGGATGTAAACACACCAACACCTGATGTCAAGTGGTGGTAGGACACACACACACACACATACACACATAGTACAGGCATGGCTGTGTGGTAAGAAGCTTGCTTCCCAACCACATGGTTCTGGATTCAGTCTCACTGCATGACACCTTGGGCAAGTGTCTTCTGCTATAGCATCAGGCTGACCAAATGACCAAAGCCTTGTGAGTGGATCTGGAAGAGGGAAACTCATCATGTGTATGTATATGTATGTGTGTGTGTGTATGTGTGTGTGCATGCGCGTGTGTGTGTGTGTGTGTGTGCATGCATGCATACGTGTGTGTGTGTATTTATGTGTGTGTTTTTGTGTCTGTGTTTGTCCTCCCACCATCACATGACAATCAATGTTGGAGTGTTTATGTCCCTGTAACTTAGCGGATCAGTAAGAGTGACCAATAGAATAAATGCTAGGCTTACAAAAAATAAGTCCTGGGGTCCATTTATTTGACTAAAACCCTTTAAAGAGGGGGTTCCAGCATGGCTACAGTCAAATGGTTGAAATGTGTAAAAGAATATATATAAATACAATGGGCTTCTTTCAGTTTCCGTCAACCAAATCTACTCACAAGGCTTTGGTCAGCTCGAGGCTATAATAGAAGGCACTTGCCTAAAGTGCCACACAGGACTGAACATGGAACCATGTGGTTGGAAAGCAAACTTCTTACCATGTAGCTATACCTGCACCTATGAGCTTTATAAATCCAATTATAAATACTTTTGCAATGAAGAAACTGCGTGTTTCTAATAGAATTTTTGGTGTTCTCTGCATTGACTGTGACTAAACAATTGTTTTTCATTCCGATGATATCTCTGTATAATTAACCTTAGTAGTTTAGGTTTTGATACATATTTTTATGCCGGCTTTCAATTCATTTAAGCTCATTTAGAAATTAATCTACAGGTGGAACCGCTATTATACGTTGCAAGCAGCTGTGGGTTGCAGACAATAGAAGAGTTAATTAACTGCTAACATCGTTTCTAATTGGAAGAGATATGTGTCCAACCCATGCCAGCATGGAACATGGACGTTAAGTGATGATGATGATGATGATGATGACGACGATGAAGATGATGATGACAATGACAACAACGAGGATGATACGACAGTGATGATGGCAACAATGACGATGACTATGACATTGATTACAATGATGATGATGACTGCAAGATAACGATGACAACAATGATGATGATGATTATGATGACGACAATGATGATGATTATGATGACGACAATGATGCCAAAAACGATGACGATGATGACAACAATGACGACAGTGACAATGATGATGATGATGAGGGTGTTGATATGCAGGAACTAGTCCTATGTAGGTGAGAGCATAGCCGTGTGGTTAAGAAGTTCATTTTACAACCACATGATTCCAGGTTCGATCTCACCATGCAATAACTTGGTCAAGTGTTTTCTACTGCAGTATTGGGTTGGCCAATGTCTTGTGAGTGGTATTTAGTTGGCAGGAACTAAATACAAATGTAAACATGCAGGTACATACATAAAACAGACTCACATACAGACAGACAGATGGATGGATGGATAGAAAAATAGATATAGATATGAATATTGACAAATAGATAGATAGATTGACAGATAGATTATATTGGCAGATGGATTAGATAGACATACGTACATACATACACACACACACCTACATACAGACAGACAGATAGGCAAGTAGACAGACAGACAGCCAAGTGCTTAAAGTAAATTACATCCCTCATACACCACAAACATCACATGCTCATAGCATCACAATCTTCTATCTTGTATACAACAACTGTTACCTTTTATATTCTGTCTTCTCAGTTCATTTGTAGTCTATTGTTTATACACACTGACATTATACACACCCAGTGAAGTATTCTCACTTCATTCTTTTCTAATCTCATATCCTTTGTATTGTTAGTCCATGTCTTCCTACCTGTAGCGTTGCATTTTGCACCCCAGCAACATACATCCTTCACTCAGAGAGAAGCCATTTGTTGCCAACCAAGATAAAAGATATCTAAATTTCTTCCAAGCTATTCTTACCCTGACTACTTCGCTTTTAGAGTACCCAACCCTCTGCTAATTAAATCGCTTAGGTAAAAGGATCTGTCAACTATTTTGAGAGAATCTATATCCATGGTGTTCTTAATGTTTATTGCCCTTCTGCGCCTCATGTATACAAAATCTCCCTTTTCTGTGATTCCTCTACACCTCTTGTGCATCTATTGTTTACATTGGATACACTGTATGAAGTTTTCAGACAGTCCTTTTTTTTTGCATACAAGCATGGCTTTCTCCGTGATGGTATCAGAGTCCAGTTTCTTTCATACTTACTTTGGTATTTGTTAAGAAAAAAAGCACTGGTATTGGTGCCATATAGAAAGCACCCAGTACATTCTGTAAAGTAGTTGGTATTAGGAAGGGCATCCAGTTGAAAAAAACCAAGCCAAACCAGATAATGGAACCTGGTGCGGCTCCTGACCGTACCAGTTCCTGTCAAGCCATTCAATTCATGCCAGCATGGTAAATGGATGTAAAATATTGATGACGACGAAGAGGATGACAATGATGATGATGATGATGATGATTATTCAGAGACATCTGATGAGGTGGGCTTGTATTGTGATTACAAAACTTTGAAGTAATATGGAGCTAAGGAAAACTGTTATTAAATGAAAGAAACTTCTATCAAATGAAGAATGCCCCAACCAATTATTTAATCCCTACATTCATTACAAACAAGTATTGCTACCAAAGCTTGTGGACACGAAAGGGTATGACCATTGATCTCAGAATTTGATGAAATAATTCTGATTTATCTTATTATTTAAATTTAACAACTTGTTCATTACTTCACTAAAACACATGAATGACTTCTGTTTCCTAAAATAGAATCAAAGTTACCTTTGTAGATTCTACCAAGTCCTCGGTAATCCATTTGATCTGAGCAGTTGAAGACAACAACATATTTGCCAAGGCAACGGCCCATATCTTTTGTTGTTTCTGTCTTGCCTGTTCCTGCTGGGCCTGCTGGAGCACCTCCAAGTGCCATACCCAATGCCTGTGATAAAGTTATATAACATCTGCAAAAGTGCAAGGAAGAAAAATTACTGAAATTTCATGCTTAAACTAACACATTTTAAATAAGAGTATAAAGTTAAAGTTTATTCAGTTATTCTTGAAATAGAGATATTGTAGTCAGCATTAAAAACACTAAAGAATTCACACATTTCCTGTTAATATTGGCTTCAAATTTTGACACAAGGTTAGCAGTTTCCAAGGTGGTGGTATAAGTTAATTATATCAACCTAAGTGGAGGCGCAACGGCCCAGTGGTTAAGGCAGTGGACTCGCGGTTCTTAGGATCGCGGTTTCGATTCCCAGACCGGGCGTTGTGAGTGTTTATTGAGCGAAAACACCTAAAGCTCCACGAGGCTCTGGCAGGGGATGGTGGCGAACCCTGCTGTACTCTTTCACCACAACTTTCTCTCACTCTTTCTTCCTATTTCTATTGTACCTGTATTTCAAAGGGCCAGCCTTGTCACACTGTGTCACGCTGATTATCCCCGAGAACTACATTAAGAGTACAGTGTGTCTGTGGAGTGCTCAGCCACTTGCACGTTAATTTCACGAGCAGGCTATTCCATTGATCAGATCAACTGGAACCCTCGCACCCAACTGGTATTTATTTCATCGACCCCAAAAAGATAAAAGGCAAAGTGAACCTCAGTAGAATTTAAACTCAGAATGTAAAGATGGACAGAATGCCACAAAATATTTTGCCCAGTGTGTTAACAATTCTGCCAGCTCACCACCTTACATTTCCTGTTAATATTGACAATTTGAGCTAGAACTTAGTAAAGAATATACTTGTACACATATTCTAAAAATGAGATGTGGTCACAAATACAGAAGAAATGTAAAGGAGGATAAAATGTGAGTGACATACCATAAGTTTCCTCTCACTGATTAAAGCGAGTGGATTAAGGTCCTATATTTTAAATGAAGTATAACAGCTCCAGTTTGAAGAATACAAAAGCTTAATACCTTTATCCGATGATGATAGCAAACTCTTTTCTAAATAAGTCACAGGTTGAGTTGGCAACTAGTTAAATATCCAAAAATCCTTTTATAACATTTTTTTATTCTTGTTTCAATCACTTACTAAAATACTTAACATCCAAACAATATGGTTCTGGGTTCAGTCACACTGCATGGCACAGTGGGCAAGTGTCTTCTACTATAGCTTTGAGCTGACCAAAGCCTTGTGAGCGGATATAGTAGACGGAAACTGTAAGAAACACATTGTATATCTGTGCGTGTGTCTTTGTGCCTCTGTTTGTCCCCCACCACTGCTTGGTGTGTTCATATCCCTGTAACTGAGTAGATCAGCAAAAGAGACCAATAGAATAAGTACCCAGCTTAAAAAAAAAGTTAGTACTGGGGTTGATTCAATTGGCTAAATTTCTTCAGGGTGGGGCCCCAGCATGGCCACATTCTAATGATTGAAACAAGTAAAAGGTAAAAGAAAAAGGATAGTGTTTCATAGTAAAATCTTGCTGAAGTAATCAACAAAAATACCAATAATATACAAGGTTTGTATCAATTAATCATAATCTTAACCTTTTTATGAAGCAGCTCATTTTCTATCCAAAACAGAGCTTTTCCCACTGTTCCTATAATGTTATTACACATACTATGATATGTGTTTTGAACTTATTGAAGTTCCTGTGAATATTTCCTGTTTTTAAATATATCTACAGTAGAAGTGGCTGTGTGGTAAGAAACTAGCTTCCAAACCACATGGTTCCAGGCTCAGTCATACTGCATGGCACCTTGGGCAAGTGTCTTCTACTATAGCTTCAGGTTGATCAGAGCTTTGTGAATGGATTTGGTAGATTAAAACTGAAAGAAGCCCATTGTATGTGTGTGTGTGTTTGTGTATGTGCGTGCATGCATGTTTATGTAAGTGTGCCTTTGTATCTGTGTTTGTCCCCACTACCATCACTTGACAACTGGTGTTGGTGTGTGTATGTCCCCTTAACTTAATGGTTTAGCAAAAGAGACTGATAGAATAAGTACTAGACTTACAAAGAACAAGTCCTGGGGTCAATTTCTTTGCCTAAAATACCCTTTCAGATTGTGCTCCAGCATGGCTGCAGTCAACTGACTGAAACAAGTAGAAGAATAAAGTCCTTCCTTACCTGTCTGTCAGTGGAGTAATGACCAGACGGTCTGTGCAACCAAGAAACTCATTCATGTATTTAAAGTTCACATCAGTGATTGAGATCAAGCACTGGTCAGTGTCTTCTTTGAAGTAAAATCGAGACTGCTTTAACCATTCAAAATCATTAACTGACCGGATATGCATTCGAACCTAAGATTTGAAATAAATAACATGTATATACTTACATTTATAAACATATGCAAACACACATCTACATGTAAAAATACACACATCTATAAACCATAAAATGTCAAGAGGTATGAGAGGGGAAAATGTTTATTTAACCACTTGTCATCATTAAGAGTACAGCCAATTCGCAGCCTTCATCACATAATAATAATTTCAGCTTGGAATAAATTATTATTATTTTACATATCTGAACTAATAAGCATGCTATGCAATGTACATTGTACATTTACAAATCAATCCAGATAAAGAAGGCTAGCTCATCAGATCACCAGAGCATTATGGTTACACTAAGTAGACAAACAAAATTTACTCTTTGTATATACAATGTACAGAAGACCAATACTAGATAAAATTAGCTTGGCATGATCATTAAAAAATAAATATGAATAATATATTTTGTTTCATATCAATTTAGATGTTGTATCTAATTTCAGGGAATTGACAAACCTTAATGTTAACAAAAAAACAGGAAGGAATAGGAGAAGAAGCATGTAGTCTGCTAGCCAGGTCCACTAGAGGAGTTTTCTATGATAGCCACATGATTCCATAAATCCATATATTACTCATTTATATGTATTTATGTATATGTGGAATTAGACATCGCAAACACTGATGTGAAACAGAAAATTGGGGCTTCTAATAACATTTATCATGTGTACTCTAGTTTTTAGAATAAGTACACCATATTCCTGTTCATAATTTTAGGTATTTAGAAGGAACAGCATCAAGAATGAACGACATCTGTAATAGATTGCCTTGAATAATTTATCCAACCCATACCAGCAAGGTGGGGTATTTGTGAAAACCATGATAATTAAATCTTAGCAATTAATATACAATTAGTGAAACTGTTCTTATTTAATGTATGTTTCAAATTGTAAAGTTTATTAATCCAAGATCACTAACAAGAAGGGCACATTGAATAATGTTGTCCAAGTTTCAGATGTTTAAGAAAAGAAATGAGGTAATCATATCTAAAAACGTCATTTGCTCAAAAGCCTAAAGACATTCGAGCTGATTTGGGAACAATAAACATCACACTTCACATTTTTGATCATATGCCATTCTCTTTCCAACTTCCCCAAACATAATTTGGCAACATACCAAATCTTCAAAGATATCTTTCTGGTGCACATGAATGGTGATAAGGGTTTCAAACTTGGTCCTTTCAATTTTAGTCAGGTCTTTTGTTGTGATATCAATCAGTTCGTTGAGAATTTCGGTAAACTTCACGTTTGTGTTGGCCATGATCTTCTTATCAGAACGTGCTTTAGTCAGGGCCAATTCAGAGTTTTGTGTCCAGATCATCTGCAGACCAAGAAGACCAACCTAAAAAAAAAAAAATGCATATTCATGTGTGAGTGTGTACATATGTACACACACACACACACACACACACATGCACACACACACACACACATACACACACGTATTTGTGTATGTTGTCTGTAAACAAAGTCTGTTTTTGTGCTTTATGTTCCCGTTCCTTTTTCTGACATCCTGTACCCAGATATGCATCTATATATACATGTAGATGTAGGTATGTACATATATATATGCATATGCTCATATATCATTTATATTTTATATACATATATATAGCAATTAGAAAATGGAGGAGAATATGTGGTACCCATCGACTTGCAGACAGTGTATTCCATTGAGTTAATTAACTTATTTTGTAACTAAAATGACAAAAACGACAACATACAAATGCTTATGACATACCATGTTATATTAACAATGGAGGTTACAAATAAACAGTACATTAGGAATTTAGGAATAAACAGAAACTTACAGTTGTTTCGGCCTAGCGTTGGCATGCCCCATTCTATCCGAATAGCTCCTGCCGGAGTAATTAGCAGATGAAAGGCTCGGAACGTAAAAGACTTTTTCACTTCCCGAGTGTTAAACTAACACACCTGTTTGTTGTTTACACACCCATCTTTGTCTTTTGTTTTTTTGTAAATTCTCCTTCTCTCTATATATGTATATATATAGAGAGAGAGCGAGAGAGAAAAAAAATATATACATATATAAATATATACACACACACGCAACTGTGTGGTAAGTAGCTTGCTTCTGAACATGGTTCCAGATTCAGTTCCACAGCATGGCACCTTGGACAAGTGACTTATTCTATAGCCTCGGGCCAACGAAAGCCTTGTGAGTAAATTTGATTGAAAGAAGTTCATTATATATATTCTTTTATTCTTTTATTAGTTTCAGTCATTTGACTGCAACCATGCTGGAGCACCACCTTTAGTCAAACAAATCGACACTGGGACTTATTCTTTGTAAGCCTAGTGCTTACTCTATCAGTCTCTTTTGCCAAACTGCTGAGTTACGGGGACCTAAACACACCAAGGTCGGTTGTCAAGTGGTGGTGGCGGTGGGAACAAACACAGACGCACAAACATATATACATATATTTATATATATGTGATGGACTTCTTTCAGTTTCTGTCTACCAAATCTACTCACCAGGCTTTGGTTGGCCTGAGGCTACAGTAAAAGACACTTGCCCAAGGTGCCACTGAACCCGGAACCATGTGGTTGGGAAGCAAGCTTCTTACCACACAGCCATGCATATATATATATTTGAAATCAACTCCTATCCAAACAATGCAGGCATGGAAAATGAATAAATAATGTGCATGTGGATGTGCATGTGTGTGTGTGGTGAACATTCACATTTATGCGATGCATGTTAGTACATAAACATGAAAGCAGCCAGGTAGGCAGGTAAAAATAAGTTATATATAAAAATAGGAGGCAAATAAAAAACAACAAAAACCAAATAAGTGCATAAAAAATACAATTCTTTAAGTAAAATGTAACAACTTAATCAGTTCCATTTCCATAAGTGTTTAAATTCCTATTAAAACTTATTTCAAACCCCTTTCATTCTCTAACTTCAATGAATCAAGGATAAAGAAATATTAAAGAAATTTCTTACCTGAGCTGGGAACATATTTTCAAATTCAAGGAGCTTAAATGTTGGGTCAGTAATTGCCATAGCAGCTGTTCTGATGACTCCATGTAGTGACCTTCGAGATATTCTTAGTAGGTCACCCAACCAAACCTCAACATTGCCCTGCAATAAAATGGGAAACCCAAATTCTTAAAGAAATATCAGCAAAAAGTATGAAGTCTGAGATTTTATAAAACCTAGCTAGCAGCTATATTGCAGAAGAGTCATTTTAGCTATTTAATATTGGTTTAAAACAAAGGTGGCAGAATGTTAGCATGCTGAGCAAAATACTTAGCAGCATTTCATCTGTCTTTATGTTCCGGGTTCAAATTCCTCAGAGGTCACCTTTGCCTTTCATCCTTTTGGGGATGATGTGCCAAAATTTGAAACCAGTATTACAAAGCTTCTAAATCTAAAATTTATTAACATATTTTTACAGGAAGAAAAGAAAGACGAAAACATTTAAAAGTATAAAAGAACAAATTACTGAGAAAAAATTTTCAGAACTACCTCACCAAGGAAACAAAGTAAAAGAAAGAAAAACAAGGTGAATTAACCCTTTAGCATTCAGATTACTCTATTAAATACAATGCTTATTATTTATTCACATTGCTTTGAACTTACCATGCATTATCCCAGAGCTATATGATGTTGATGATGTAATTGTTTATTTTTAGAATGACTGTATAGGGTTGGTGTGAAAGGCCAGATCTGGCCAATTTGAACACAAAACAGGCTAAATACGGCCAGTTTAAATGCTAAAGGGTTAAGCAGCAAAAGACGGAAAGTGGGAGTAACAAGCTGTACACCCCAGACTAAATGGCATGTTTAGCTGTGTCTCATGAACACAATTGCAAAGGCACTGCTGCATAGTCGTCATTGAGACCTCAGGAGTTCTCTGACCCCACATTACTGATTTCCTCTGCAAAATTGGGATAACCACAGCCAGTCTGAGAAATGAGCCCCACCAGGTTGCAGCAAGTGACACAAGCTGTTCATGAGGTAGGGAGAGAGCTGTTTTTGTGAGTGTTGCAAGCTGTTACACTTTCAATTTTAAATTTATTTCCTAATATGTCAAAATTTCTGCCACACAACTACAACCTGGTCCAATGTCACAAACTAACTGATGTTTTTTCTGGTCACAGTACTTTACAAAATATGCTTTTTCTATGCTAGCGACAATAAAATGGGATTGTGTGTTGTATATTATTCCCTTTTCCCTTCCTTTATATTTTTTCACTAATAGTCATTTGTGTAGGGACCCCTTTAAAGGGCTTATTTTCATTCCTAATATACAATGTGTTTTCCAGAAAACTGACTAAAAATTACAACAGTATGTTGTGATTTTTCATCAAAATATTTTAATCCCCAAAACTGAAAACCATAATGGAATATTTCAAATGCCTTCTCATGATATGAGTGAAACAGCATCGTAATATCTTCTCTCTATTTAAGGCAGCAAGCTGGCAGAATCATGACTGTACCAGAGAACATGCTTAACCACATTTCATCTGTCTTTACGTTCTGAGTTCAAAATGCCACCAGGGTCAACTTTGCCTTTCATCTTTTGGGGTCAATAAAATAGTACCACTTAAACAATAGGTTCGATGTAACCAACTTACCCCCTCCTTCAAAGTGGCTGGTCATGTGCCAAAATTTGAAACCAACATCTCCCAGTTAGAGAATAACTTTAGTTAGATTTCATATCCCACCAATGACTACTCAGATACTGGGATACGTCCTGTTACTTGTATGACACAGGAGTATCAGCTCAGACTGTCTGGACATATTGCTTGATTTTCTGAATTAGACCTTGCATGCCATATTCTATTCACTGAGGATCCAGCAATGTTAACACCTCGTGTTGGTCAACCACATGCCACAAGATCACAGTAGATGAGGGGGATATCTTGCTGAGAAGGGGACTGACTTGGATTCTGCTAGATGGGTCACCAAGGAGGACCCAAGAATATACCAACAAATAGTGAGTGCAGCCATACACTGCTACAGCACATGCCCCCCACATTTGTCTTGACCTATGACTTGATGCTTCTCTCTTAATACCAACCATTCAATTATAAAAGGAGAAATGTTAATTGTTCTCCATCTTAGCAGATTGAGAATAAGATAACAAAACTGGCTTTTTGGGTTGACGTAATAGCTTTAGTTAAATTTGAAGAGCTGACATTTGGATGGATAATCCAGTGTTTGATTATCTTTGTACTACATGATATATTTACTCTTGCAAGTCAATAATGGAGCCTCATCATGATTGTTTGACTTACTAGAAAGCTAATTTTATTTAAGTTAGTGTTAATTTAGTTAATACAGAGAACTTCAGAAAAAAAGAAAAAAAACTAACCAGAAATAACTCTGTAATAAGGAAGAAGAGAGAATTACTGAATGATCAATATAATTCGAATTATTTTAGTAGGCCTGGATGTGTGGTTAAGAAGCTTGCATTGCAATTATGGGATTTTGGTTTCAGTATCACTGGACAGCACTTTAGGCAAGTGTCTTCTAATATGGCTTCAAACTGACCAATGCCTTGTGGATGCAGTTGATAAAATGAAACTGTGTAGAAGACCATCATATCAAGATGCATATGTGTGTGCACGTGTGTGTGCACGTGTGTGTGTGCACGTGTGTGTGTGCACGTGTGTGTGTGTGTGCGTGCATGCATGTGCATGTGTATGTGTGTGTGATGCTCTTGGAAAGTGTAGAGTAACTGGCTTTAATGCATACACCTTTTTACCATCTCACTCTGATGGTAACAAACTAAGCCATAGAATCTCAACATTTGTGCACACATGTAAACATATTTGATGGGCTTCCATCAACCAATTCCTCTTACAAGCCATTGATTGGCTCAGGGTTATAATACAAAAACCAGAACAATACCACCATAGTCACCTCTATGCTAATCACTGTGAACATACAAAAACAGGCTGGTCAACAAACATAATGTAGCAATCCCAAATAACCAGCTTACACTGTATGCTTTCAAATACTTCCTGAAATAATAATTTGATCCCAAGCCAGAATGAAGAATTGTATATAATCAGTGTGAGATCCACGCAAGTGTTTTAACTCAACTGTCTCTATGTTGTTTGTTTGGCTTAGCTATTAAGAAATAACAAATGAGACAATTTAATCTGATTATCTTCCTAAGCACATAACTTGTATTGACAGTGATATAGAAATTTATGAGTCATCAATTGGAATGTGAGGAATTGTGCTTGATATTTATTGATATATCTGTTTTGTCTCCAAGGATAAGAAGAGAATGTAGGCAGTAATAGTATTGGTTAAATATTTTACAGACAGACAGACAAACCAGACTTCAGATAAATTTCTTTACCTGAGCTTGGACGGTTTCCTCAAGAGCAATGCACTCTCCTTCTTGTGAATGAATAGACAGGATCCTATCATAGTACTTCTCATCAAATTGTACAGATTTGGTGTTATCAAAGACACTCAAGAGGTGAGCCTGGAATGAAGAAATCAGTGTATGTAGAAGTAACAGACAAATGTTTACTGATCTATTTTTACTGATATGTTACAAATTACAAAAGAAAAGGATATAGGAAAAAAATGAAATTATAGTGTATGATACGTGAAACACAAGAATCATCATCACCATCATTATCGTAATCATCATCGTCATCATCATTGTCGTCGTTGTCGTCATCATCAATGTCATCGTCGTCATCATTGTCATCATCACCACCATCATCATCATCATCATCCTTTGACAGTTTGACCAGAGCTGGCAAGCTGGGAAGCTACACCAAGATCCACTCTGGTTTGGCTTGGTTTCTGTGGTTTGATGCCCTTCCTAATGTCAACCGCTTTACAGTGCACGTTGGGTGCTTTTAATGTGGCACTGACATGAGCACTTTTACATGGTGTTGGCATAAGTGCTATCACACAGACTGTGTCAAATATATTATTTTAAATAAAGTAGACTAAGTTAAATGACTTTGGACTTGGTGAGACCAAAGGAATAAAATTTGAAGCAACCTTTAACGTAACCAGAACACTATTTTGAAAATAGCTAAAAAATTGCTATAAAAATTGGTTTCAGCAAGTGTCAATAACATTACATTATAGAATTATCTAATGTTAGTTTCCATGCCATTATTCTCAACCATGTAAATGGCAGTGAGCTGGTAGAATCATTAGTACACTGGCCAAAATGCTTAACAGCATTTCATCTGTCTTTATATTCGTAGTTTAAATTCTTCTGAGGTCAACTTTACCTTTCGTCCTTTCAGGGTTGCTATAATAAGGACTAGTTGATCATCGAGGCCGATGTAATTGACTCACCTCCCTTCCCTGAAACTATTGGCCTTGTGCCAAAATGTGAAACCAATATTCTCAACCACATCAAGTATTTTTTGCTTAATAAATCCAAAATGTTATCATCAACAAAACTCTAGAAAATATCAAATGTACAAATAGAAACTAAAAGAAGCTTGTCATACATATGTATCTGTGTCTGTGTGTAAGTAGACGTGTCATCATCATCATCATCATCATCGTTTAACATCCGCTTTCCATGCTAGCATGGGTTGGACGATTTGACTGAGGACTGGTGGACCAGGAGGCGACACCAGGCTCCAATCTGATTTGGCAGAGTTTCTGCAGCTGGATGCTCTTCCTAATGCCAACCACTCCGACAGTGTAGTGTGTGTTTTACGTGTCACCGGCACGAGGGCCAGTCAGGGGGAACTGGCGATGGCCACGCTTGAAATGGTGTGTTTTATGTGCCACCTGCACAGGAGCCAGTCCATCGGCACTGGCAACGATCTTGCTCAAATGTCTTTTCACATGCCAGGGAGGCGGCTTTGGTAATGATCAATGCCCATGCTCGAAATAGTGTATTTTACGTGTCATCTGCATAGGAACCAGCCCCTCAGCTCTGGCAACGATCTTGCTCGAATGTGTATGTGTGGAATTTTAGATGAGGGCATTGGCTAGTTGATGCCCTCAGCTAAAACATTTCCAACTACAAACTTGGAATTCCCCATTTGTTGAATAAGCCTGCTGTAACTCCTTTTTGAATATCACCACAGCTGGAGATGATGTAAGGGGGATGACCTTGTCCTGCCTGCAACATGGACAAATAGAAGTGTTGGTGAGTGGAGATTGCAAGAGTGTGTGGTGGAAATGAGAGATAGGGAGTGGATGAGGGGAAGAGAGGTGGGTGACAACTGTAAAGATCAGGTAGGGTTGATGGGCGAATAGGGTAAGGAGTAGGGAATGACTAATGATGTGAGAGTTAGGGGAGATAGGGAGTGTAGGAGATGACTGACAGGGCTGAAAAACAGGGGAGAGCAGCAGAACAGTTGTGACAATACAGTAAACAGAAGGATGAGAGATGACACATGTGGTTAGGTACGTTGTAGGAGTGTAAGTACAGGGGGAAAGAGGTAGGTATAGTGCAATAAGGGAGTGAGAAATGTTTGGTGGTAGATGAGGAGAGCTAATTTGGAAACTCAGTGGGGGTGAAATCAATGTAAAGTGTGGGTGGAGAGAGCAGTATTAGTGGATCAAGGATGGAAAAGAAATGAAATGGTTCTGGGTCAGAAGAAAAAATAAGTGAAATCAAGGAAGAATTGTAGTTAGAAAGATGATAGGTAGTGGGGTGCCTTGAGGAGGAAATTAGGAGAGGGGTCCAGTTGTGCATATACATGTTCAGAATTCAGTTTCACTGAGGTGGGTAGGTCTTCTTCTAAAAGGCAATCAGCAGTCATCTCCTCTGTGGGAATCTCAGAACCTTAAGTTCTGAGGTCAGTCTTTGCCATTTCATTTCAATTCTTCCATCAGTCTCCCTCTTCCACAAACTCTACCCACATTAAGCAAACTGACACTTCTTTGTATTGCTGTCCTCATCTATATGCATCACATACACATACCAGTGCAGTCTTCAATCTTGCATACTACATTTGAATCTTATTGTGTTCAATTTTTCTCCCTGTACTTTGTCATTGATACACACATACATTACATATCTAACAAAGCATGCTGGCTTCACCTCTTTCTAGTCTTCTCATGTCCTAAGCATGCAAGGCCCATGTCTCACTATGTAGGATCACAGCTTTAACACAAGCATCTTAAAATCTGCCCTTCACTCTGGCAGAAAAGACCTTTGTTGCTAGCAGTGGTAATAGCTCCCTGAACTTTCTCCAGCCCATTCTTGTTCTGCTTTTATACTTTCAGAGCAATAACTCCCTTGGTAAATAAATCTTGAAAGCAAAAAGCTATCAATTACTTTTCGGGAGCCATCTAAGTATTTAAGAGAATCTATTTCTGGTGTGCTCACAATATGAACTGCTTCAGTACATCTATCACATGCAAAGCATATGTCCCCTGTTAGTCTGTCTGTGATTCCACTATATCTCTTGCATACTTTTAGCTTACATTAGACAGTATATGGAGTTTATACCTACTTCTTTTCTACCTATCACATAAGGCCATTTTTCTAAAGATACCAGAATTCTTTTTTACTTACTAAAACATACTTCTTTGCTAAATTTACCTTAAGATCTCTCAATTCTGAGTTCATCTTCCAAGCCTGGAATTTTCTAATTCCTCTATGGCTTCATCTATGAGTACTAGTTCATCAGCATGTAAGAGTGTCCATCATTAGCCACTCTTAAGCTCCATTAAGATGGCCAGTGGGTGAGGTCTGAATCTTACTCAACTCACATGCTAAATTTGTCACTGAAATCATTGTTGACTCTCACTTCACTTATTACTTCTCAGTACAAAGTTTATAAAACATTCACAAGCCATTCATTTACACATAGTTTCCAAAGTGGACACCAAATTACTGAACAGGTTACACTATCAGACACCTGCTAAAAATCAAAGAAAGGTCAGAATAGTAGTTTGTTCTTAGCCAAGTATTTCTCCTGTAGTCATCACTAAGAAAATTTATATCGGTGGTACCACTTCCTGCAGGTATGAAGTTAAACTGCATCCCATTTAGTTTGTCATAGATTAATCATGATATGACTCATTCTGTAACCATCATAACCTGATCCAGTAGTTTGATTTCTCTATAGGGGCTTCTCTCTAAGGCATCTCTTTTGACTGCCATGCAAAAGTGGATGTTAAAATGATGACTATGATTCTGTGTGTGTGTGTGTGTGTGTGTGTGTGTGTGTGTGCATGTGTGTATTTGTCCGTGTATATATGTCTGTACACATTTGTTTATGTGTGTGTGTGTGTGTGTGTGCGCGTGCATGTTTAAATATATCATCATAATCATCATCCTCATTTAACATCTGCTTTCCATGCTGACATGGGTTGGATGGTTTGACATAGAATTGGCTAGCAGGGAGCTGTCCAGACTCCAATTGTCTGTTGTGGCATGGTTTCTACAGCTGGATGCCCTTCCCATTGCCTATATAATAATACATATATATTTTACAGGCAAGAAAGTAAATTTCAAACACTGTGTAGCTGTGAGAACAACAGAGAAGGATTGGTTATTTACCCTTAAAAGACAGTAAAAGGTTGCTAGCAAGCAACTACAGGAATTGAATCCTCTACTCTTCAGATAGCAAAATTGAACCTATCTTATAAGGGTAACTACCTAATCTTTCTTTGCTGTTTTCACAGTTATACTGCATTCAGAGTTTACTTTCTTGTCTGTAAAATATCAAACACATTCAATGCTTCCAAAGTTTGTTTATAATATACATGTGTGTGTGTGTTTGTGCATGTGTGTCTGTATAATCATATTATAGTCTTATTATGCATATATTTATATATTCATATTATATATATTAATACAGCCGTATATATTCATATCTGCATACATAAATGTTATCAAGACTATGCCTTGTGAAAGGAAATAAATGAATTCAAACAGAGAAAATAAATTTAGAATTATCTATAAATAATTGCAGAGCCCTATGACTACTTAAAGTCAGAAAGTCTGAACAGTAAGTAATATTGGAATAGTTTTATCAGAGTTTAATGTGTATCAAAGTAAGGTGATTAATGCAATTGTCTCTCACAGCAAAGGATTAGAAGTTATACAGCAAGTGTTTAGGAATTAAATAGCCAGCCAGACAATTCACTAGTTTGTTGCATGGCAACACAAGAGAATATTTTGCACAAATGAATAGTTATTCTTCACATGGAAGCCAAATTCTGAGTTTGAATGCAACGCTAATGTGGGATTAGTTCCTAAGGAATAAGTAACTACTTTACACATTACCACTGCCATTACATTTTAACGATGTATCAATGCATCTCTGGAGTTAGTTTCAGATGACCATAAAATGCAGGATAAGTTATGTTAAAGGTTATACAGATATTCTGAAACTATTCTTTTAAATTAACTTATTTTTGAAAAAACAAATTTTGAAAAAATAAAAAAAAAATTTGCAAATATAGTTTTGGGAGCAATAAAGCAAAACAGCATTCAAATATTGAAGGAAGAAAAAAAAAACAGATTCTTTTGAAAAATATTGAATTCCTTTTCCAATAAATAAAAAGAAAATAATATTCCCCAACTCAAGGGAAATATTCAATAGAGAAGTCTATTCTAAAACTAACTCTCAAACAGAATATTTGCTGGAGTCTAAATAACGATAACCATATACTTTCTTTTTGATAAATGATTTTGAATATTCATTAAAACTTTGTTGGATATTTTTTCTTTTCTTTTTCTCGCCGTATTTATTCTCCTATAAATTCGTCTTCTATTTACAGTAAGTCAGAGCCAACACTGGAGGATTTTGTGCATTATTCCGAGGAAGCAATGAGCACATATTCCCCAGGAAGTAATAAATTGCTATTGAAAGATAAATGAAAATATTAATCTGAAACGGCATGCTCGGAACGCTTGAAGAAGGAAAACATTTCTTTACATAATCTACTAAGAAAACAATATTTTTTAAATTCATTTTACATTTCTGAGGGTAAATATTTAAATGTATGTAATATATATATTTTATATACAGTAAATGGTTGTTTGTAGTGCATGATACAGCATATTATAACATAACAGTGTATGTATATATATATATTAATTGAAGTTTACAGTGTTATATATCTATTACAGCTGATATAACCAATCAGTTTTGTACTAGGGGTTTAACAGAGTTTTAGGTAACAGTTCAGCTATGTAACCATATGCTCATCAGAGGTAGCTGTTATGGAATTAAATATGCTGACTGCTCTCTATTGTTGATATATACATATGTGTACACAGTTGTGAAAGATTGTGTTTCTTACGAAGGCATGAGGCCTAGTGGTTAGGGTGTGACAGATTTGATTCCAGGACCAAGTGGTACATTGTGTCCTTGAGAAAGGTACCTTGTTTCATGAAAATAGACACAGGTGTGGTTGTGTGTTTACAAAGGTCACGTCACTTCCTAACCATGTGATTTTTGGTTCAGTTTCACTTGTGATACCTTGGGCAAGTATCTTCTACTACAGCCTGGGGTGACTAAAGTCTTGTGATGATATATATATATATATAGGAAGGGCATCCAGCTGTAGAAACTCTGCCAAA
>NC_068990.1:63918580-63918821 GCF_001194135.2 Octopus bimaculoides | reverse complement strand
GTTAAACGATGATGATGATGATGATGATGATATATATATATATATATACACACACATATATATACATATATATATATATGCATATGTATATATGTATATGTAAATATAATATATGTATGTGTGCATGTACGTACATACACGTACATACATACATACATGCGTACATATATATATGTATGTATGTGTATAAATGTGTGTGTGTGTATAAATGTGTGTGTGTGTGTGTGTGTATATATATATA
>NC_068990.1:63917049-63918570 GCF_001194135.2 Octopus bimaculoides | reverse complement strand
ATATATATGTACACAAACACACACACATATTTTCCCTGTATCAGCATCTTAAGTTTCTTAGTGTTTTGCCCCTTTAACTGGTAATTAGCATTATAATTTAAAGTCTACCCCTACTCTGTGTCTTTTTTATAGATAGTTACTTCTATCTAATTGACTCTTCCTAAAGTTTTGTTTCTCTTCTCTTGGTGAGAAAGGGATACCTATGATGATATGTATGACCAATAGCTAGCCATGAGCTGTCAACTCACTCGTGTCTTTTATTCTAAATATACACAGTCTTCTAGTCTCAGATTTTAGTAGATGATAAAGAGATAAATAAATTGGAAATGAATTACAACTCTATGACCCAACTATGTTCCATGCTATTCTAAGAAATTGGAGTCTGTTTTTCTAAGCCACTTTTGTTACAATAGCAACAACATGAATTTCTTCAATCTTCTTACTATGTTAAAATATTTAAGAAAAATTATATTAATGTGTCCTACCTGCTGAAATTCCATAAATATATTTTTTTGTGCAGCTGAAGATAGCACTGCATTTAGATTAATATAAGGATTGCATTGTTCAATTAAATGGAGCCACTTGAAATGGTCGTACTGTATTACTACTTGATATCTTGTTACTTATTTTGATTTTATACACACACACACATACACATGCATATATTTACATATATATGTGGTAGTTGTCTACATCTTATGCAGAATCTGACCACATCTACTTACACCTTAGATCTACCATGGCATCTGATGTGGTTTTTTAAACCAGACAATGTTTTGAAAAGACATCCACATAAATTGCATATCCACTTTGGACCACCAAAAGATGCAGTTAAATTCTTGTCATTGTGGATCTTAAAATGTCTTTTGAGGCTTCTATTAGATTTGCAGACCTTATGGTATACATGGAATTGACAGGTATGGACAGATAGATAAGCAGTGTAGTTGGTAGAGGCTTGTTTTTCATACGTCTGCAAATGATATTTGAGCCCAGCAAAAGAAAGGCATGGTCTGTTACAAACTGTGCACACAAAATGGTTGCTGAGATTCATTTTCTTGTTGATCTTCTTTTTTAATATTCTTTTACTTGTTTCAGTCATTTGAGTGCAGCCATGCTGGAGTACTGCCTTTAGTCGAACAAATCGATCCCAGGACAAGGACATATTCTTTGTAAGCCTAGTACTGATTCTATCAGTCTCTTTTGCTGAACCACTAAATTACCGGGACATAACACACCAACATCAGTTCTCAGGCGATGGTGGGGGAACAAACACAGGCACACAAATACATACATACATATACATGGTGCAGGAGTGGCTGAGAAGTAAGTAGCTCACTCACCAACCACATGGTTTCAGGTTCAGTCCCACTGCATGGCACCTTGGGCAAGTGTCTCCTTCTATAGCCTCGGACTGACCAAAGCCTTGTGAGATGATTTGGTAGATAGAAACTGAAAGAATCCTATGTATATGTATGTATATATATATATATACATATATATATATATATATATATATATATA
>NC_068990.1:63915924-63916930 GCF_001194135.2 Octopus bimaculoides | reverse complement strand
TCCGATCTTGTGTGTATATATATATTTGTATGTATGTATGTATGTATGTATGTGTGTGTATAAGTTTGTGTGTGTGTGTTTGCCCCCCAACATTGCTTGACAACTGATGCTGGTGTATTCATATCCCCATAACTTAGCAGTTTGGCAAAAGAGACTGATAGAATAAGTACTTGGCTTACAAAGAATAAATCCTGGGGGTCAATTTGCTCGACTAAAGGTGGTGCTCCAGCATGGCCACAGTCAAATGACTAAGACAAATAAAAGAATATATATATATATATATATATATATATATATATATAGTAATGCAGTACATATATATCTATGTATATGACAGTGTCTTTCAGTTTCCCTCTACTAAATCCACTCACAAAGCTTTGGTCAGTCTGAGGCTATTGTAGAACACACTTGCCAAAGGTGCCAAGCAGTGGGACTAAACCTGGAACCATGTGGTTGGTAAGCAAAGCAAGTCCTTATAATATGTTGCACTGGTTTACTAGGAAACTCCAATGTAAGGCTAATGTCTTCCAAATATGAACAGTTTGTAAATTTTCACTCATCAATATCTTCATGTGCTCATGACTTTTACAATGCTGGCATCACCTGCTCTCTCAGCAAGTATTTATACCGATAACATTATCTCTGTCTTACATCCACCCTAAATAATTATCTTTATCTTTTAATTATTACAATACACAAGACACTAATAAAGATCAGAAAAGTTCAGATGATAATATCGTTTTACATCATTCAATATATTCCTTTACGAGATTAAGTTCTATAATATAGCTGAATGTATTACACACACAACCACAAGTGTGTATGTACATATACATGTATATATATATATGTGTGTGTGTGTGTGAATATATATATATATATATATATATATATATATATACTTTATTTAAAAGCAGCAGAAATATAACAAAAGACTGTTCCTCGAAGTTTCACGTTCCCGTTCATCGGGAATGTGAAATTCCGAGTAACAGTCTTTCGTTATATT
>NC_068990.1:63905440-63915770 GCF_001194135.2 Octopus bimaculoides | reverse complement strand
ATATATATATATAAGTGGTTGGCGTTAGGAAGAGCATCTAGTTATAGAAACTATGCCAGCTCCTGTCAAACCATCCAGCCCATGCCAGCATGGAAAAAGGACATTAAATGATGATGCTGATGCTGAAGAGAGTGCAAGTCAGGCGGGCAGGCCACTTTGTTCAAGTGCCTGACATGGAACTCCCCAAGAGAGTGAGTGAACTGGTGGAAGGCAAATACACACAAGATGTACAGGAAAAGTGCTAAAGGATACACTCAAAGACTTACTAAAGAGCTTTCAGATCAACCTCAACACTTGGGAAATGCAAGCACAAGACAGAACAGGATGGCAGATGCACAAAGAAAATGCAAACTGCACAATTCCTTGCCCTCAGTCCTAGCAAGCCACCAGTGCCTGAAGCGTGGTGGAGCCTTCCAAGCATGCATTGGACTGATCAATCACACCTGGACACACTGTGAACCACCTTCTTCTCCTATTTTTTGTCCTTGGTCATCATCATCAACAACAATGGACAAACTAATAATAGCAATAATATAAGGTTAAACAACAATGATAAGAACTACATTAAAATCACCCATTTGTACCCAAGATGTATTGGGAGGGCTTGTTCTCCCTTCCTTCTCAGATAGATAATAAAATAAAAGAGGATATTCACCCACCCACTTCTGAAATAAAAAATGTGTGTATTTTTGCCTAAATTTTGCTTTATTATTTATCTATTCATTAAATAATATTTTATAAGTAACTTATGATACAATATATACGATATTGATCAACTTTAAAGTTTTTGTAAAGTAAATAATATCTATCTTTCAATCAATCTATCTTGCAGACAGTCTGGCTTACAAATATTTAGGAGATAAGTAAGAGATCCATTAAATTTGACATTTTCCATTCATTCTTCTATACCAACCTAAATGGGATGGATCTGCAAAAGACAAAATGTTCATGAATTGATGGTAGAAGTATGTGCATTGTGTATACAGATATGTGTACGTGTATGTGTTCATAGCCAGACACAGACACAGACACACATTTATGTACAGGCGCTTTTACTTGCTTCATTTATTCAACTGTAGCTATGCTGGGGCACTGCCTTCAAGGGTTTAACCAATCAAATCAGCCCTTGTTTTTAAGTTTAGTACATTCTACTGATGGTACTTATTCTACTGATGCAAACAAACCAACACCAGATAAGCACACACATGTATATATATATATGTGTGTGTGTGCATGCTCATGCGTGTGAGTGTGTACAACAGTTACGCTTGTGTATGAACAACTACACTACGAAGGTATTTCAACCATGTTTCGTGGTCTGCTACCACAACAACTCCTTTATAGGATCCAGTTAGCTCAAGACATCATCAGGAGGAACCACGTCCGGTTTCGACCCCTACTCCTCTACCATTTTGACGTTCCCCCCCACACACCTTTCGGAGGTGTCTTCAGCTCTGGTGTTGAGTGCATGTCTTCTTTCTTCTGTTCCCTGGCCTCTTTGATGCAGCGTCAATGAGTGGTAATGAGACATGGCTGTGGCTACTGAGAACATGCCAATGCTTGGTAGAAATGAAGCCAGCATGCTCTGCTGTATGGGTAATGTTAGTGTGCATGTACAACTAAGTGTAAATTATTTAAGAGAAGAATTGGATATAAAAGGTATCTGCTGTCCTGTGCCAGACAGAACTGTGCTGGTATGGTCACATGATGTGTATGGATGAGGACAGCTGCATAAAGAAGTGTTGATCTCTAATTGTGAAGGGAACATGTACAAGGAGTAGACCCAAGAGGACATGGGTTGGAGTGGTGAGAGAGGATCTTCAGACACAAGACCTCACTGAGGAGATGACAAGGGACTGAGACTTCTGGTGATTTGGTGTGCTTGAGAAGACATGTGACTCTCAATACATACAGGCATGTCTCTCTGTCAGATGAGAGATCTTTAGGCTTATGGGTACTGGTGTCTCCCATAAAAGCACCCATGCTGGTGCCATATAAAAAGTACCCATGTCAGTTCCAAATAGGAAGCACTCATGCTGGTGTCATATAGAAAAGCACCCATTCAGGGCTTCCATATTGATGCCACGTAAAAAGCACCCAGTACACTCTGTAAAATGGTTGGCATTAGGAAATGCAGCCAGCTGCAGAAACCATGCCAGAACAGACAATTGGAGAGAGGAGAGTTTCCTGGCTGACAAGCTCCTGTCAAACTATCCAACCCAAACCTGCCAGGGAAATGGACGTTAAATGATGATGATGATATATGTGTGTGTGTGGGTGTAGCTTTGTGGTAAAAAGCTTGCTTCCCTACCACATAGTTCTGGGTTCAGTCCCACTGCATGGTATCTTGGACAAGTGTCTTCTACAATAGTCTCAGATTAACCAAAGCCTTGTGTGTGGATTTGGTAGATGGAAACTAGAGGAAACTCATTGTGTGTGTATATATATATATATATATATATATATATATATATATATATATATATCTGGAGGAAACTCATTGTGTGTATGTATATATATATATATATATATGTATATATGTGCGCATGTGTTTCTTTGTGACAGTGTTTGTCACCCTATCTCTGTTTGACAACCAGTGTTGGTGAGTTTACATCCCCATAACCTAGCAGTTTGGCAAAATGAGTCCGATAGGATTAGCACTAGGCTTACAAAAACAAGTTCTGGGGTCGATTTGTTCAACTAGAACCCTTCATGGCAGTGCTCCAGCATGGCCACAGTCAAATGAGTGAAACGCATAAAGGAATGTGTGTGTGTGTGTGTGTGTGTGTGTATACACATGCACACACATACCCATGAGTGCATGAACAAACAAAAGAAAGTAGCCCTCAGTACGTTTGGTTGGAGTTACATGTATTTAATAGCAAGACGTAATATCTTCAAGTCTTCCTCGGTCTCTCTTTTTCCACATTATTTATTCTGAATGCTTGCCACTTGCTTATGTTATTGTCATTTTACATCTGCATCATTTGCTCATGCCATCACAATCTCTTCTCTTGCATAATACATCTGATTCCTCTTATATCCACCTTATTTCTCCCTTCCTTTGTACTTCCCCATTTATGCTCTCTAGCATGGCACATTAAGCAAAATGTTAGTAGTGTGCACAGAGAGGAAGAGAGAGGGAGAGAGAGACATACACACAATATTTTGTTTATCCTTTTGCATTCTTTTTCCCATGCTGGCAAGTATTGGCCGGATCTCACAATGAGTCATTGCTTGTTGCAGTCCTTCACCATGTGATGCATATAGCCACAGAGAAAACTGGCCAAGCTGAATATTTCGTTTTACCCTAATCACTTGACTATGAAGCAAGAGTGAAGCCTGTCTTTGGCTAAGTTGACTGAGGCAAACAAACTTACGAAATTCATCTATTGACAAAACGAGAGTTGGTGGTTTAGACTAGTGGTTCTCAAAGTGGGCAGTAGTGCCCCTCTGGGGGTTGTGGAAAGATCCGAGGTGTGTGTGTGGGGAGGGGGGGGGCATTGAAGAAAAGTTGGGATGATAATGGAGTGGCCAAAAGGGGATAATAGATGTATAAAAAAGCCCCAAAATAATGGGTTAATTAGGTTAAGCTTTATTTGTGAAATGCAGTTGTTTTGAATTTGCTGCAGAAAGTGCTCTATATTTGTGGTGGTGAGTGATGGTAGGGTCTTGCAACTAAGAATATGGCCTGGGTGTGAAAAGGAGCAGCAGCTCAAAAAGTTTGAGAACTCCTGGCTTAGACCTTCATAACAAATACTTAACAAATATTGCTCATTCAAAAAGTGAAACTTGAAAATAACAAAATACACCAATAACAAACAGGACAGCAATCAACAATTTTTAGCAACCGAGTAAATAATTTCACTGACCTGTATTGTATGCGAGTCACTTGCTTGACCAAGAATCTCCAATAAGGCAGGGTCGGAAACAAAGAAGAAACGAGGGAAGACGAGTCTTTTCTTCTCCAGGTAGCCTGTCAGTGACTTCTGACACATTTCCAACTGTTCAAGGAGGTGTGGGAGAAGACGAGAGAGAATGTCATCACCCACACAACATGTAACGACTTTTGAAATTTCATGTGCCCGCTGCATAATTCGCATCCAAGACTTGTCAATATTGCTGAACCGTTTCGCCTCCTGTAAGATTTTTATGTAGAAATGGGTTACTGTTTGGTTGAGACAAATTAAACTTTACACTCGCAATGTCATTTTTTTCTATAACAACTAGCATTCTGTTGGCTATGACAATGAGTGTTCTTATAGATCTGATCAATAGAACAACCTGCTCATGAAAGTAACGTGCAAGCAGCTGAGTACTCCACAAACAGGTGTACCCTTAATGTAGTTCTCAGGGAGATCCAGTGTGACACAGAGTGTGACAAGGCTGGCCCTTTGAATTACAGGTGCAACTCATTTTTGCTAGCTGAGTGGACCAGAGCAATGTGAAATAATGTGAAAAAAGTAACTTGCTCAAGGATACAACACACCACCAGGAATCAAACTCACAACCTTATGATTGTGAGTCAAGTTCCCTAACCACTAAGCCACATGCCTTCTTTCTGTATTCAAGCATTAAAACCAAACAAATCTTTGTTTTATTTGGTAAGACCCAAAAGAATTCATGAATGATGTTGTCAACAAAGTAAAACAAATGAATCAAGGACTCAGTTTTGTGCAACACAAAAGCATCAGGAAACAGGCTACAACAATTAGAGTTAACCATTAGATGGTGAATCCATGCTAAACAATACTAAATATCACAAGTGTAAAATTATTTATAAAACATGCATAAAGTATAGACACAAACATGGCTATGTGGTAAGAAGCTTGCTTCCGAACACGCATGGTTCTGGGTTCAGTCCCACTGTGTAGCACTTTGGGCAAGTGTTTTCCACTATAGCCTTGGGCCGACCAAAGCCTTGTAAGTGGATTTGGTAGACAGAAACTGAAAGAAGCCTGTCGTGTATATATATATATATATATATATATATATATATATGTGAGTGTGTGTATGTATTTGTGTCTGTGTTTGTCCTCTCATCATCGTTTGACAACTGGTATTGATGTTTATGTCCTTGAAATTTAGCAGTTCAGCAAAAGAGACTGATAGAATAAGTCACCAGGCTTAAAAAATAAGCTTTGGGGTTGATTTGTTCAACAAAATCCCGTTCAAGGTGGTGCCCCAACGTAGCTGCAGTAAAATGACTGAAACAAGTAAAAGAATAAAAGAATAGAGTAAGATATAACAATTCGAAGAATAAAAAAGCTACAAAATATGTGCTTGTTACAAATACTGTTAGTTATTGTTGTCAAGCTTCAAGTTAGTTCTGATAGAGCAGAACTATGACCAAAGGTCCTCCAGCTATAACCATTCAGTCTGTTTTCTACAAAGATCTGCAAAGAACTCATGGTTACATTATCAGATGTATTCCTTTCTAAGACGGAGGTGTGATTTCCATTATTATCTCGCAAGTCCAAGTGATCATATAGAGGCTCCACACACAGTCCCTGATAATTGTCCTAAATAGTCAAGCAGTGGTTGATACTAATTGCTTTCTCTAAGTTATTATATGTGAGTCAGATCCAGTTAGGAGCTGAATCTATGATGAAGATTCTACCACCTTCCTTTCCTTTGGCTATAAAAAAGAAAATTATAACAAGAACAACAGATAGTCTTCCTGTCTGGTAGCTACAAAGAATGAATTTGTATAATAAACTAATAAACATGGTTGAAAGGTCTGAGGACCAAGCTTTCCCTTTCAGACAAAATGTCATCGGTTTTCTCAAGTGCTACCTGAGGTGAGATTTGAGAGGAAGGTAATGCCTGTCATTAATTTTATAGATGATGGGTAAAAGTGGTGAAACAGGGATAGCTAAATGAGCCCCACACTAACTATGCAGGTGGCAAGTTAAACTGTGAGAAGGCATTGACCTTTGACATGTTAGAATTAGCCTGGGTTAAGGCGGCGAGCTGGCAGAAACGTTAACACGCCGGGCGAAATGCTTAGCAGCATTTTGTCTGCCGTTACATTTTGAGTTCAAATTCCGCTGAGGTCAACTCTGCCTTTCATCCTTTCGGGGTCGATAAATTAAGTACCAGTTACGCACTGGGGTCGATGTAATCGACTTAATCCCTTTGTCTGTCCTTGTTTGTCGCCTCTATGTTTAGCCCCTTGTGGGCAATAAAGAAATAAGAAACGTTAGTACGCCGACCAAAATGCTTAGCGGTTTTTCGTCTGTCTTTACATTCTGAGTTCAAATTCCGCTAAGGTCGACTTTGTCTTTCATCCTTTCGGGGTCGATAAATTAAGTACCAGTTGTGTACTGGTTGATTTAATTGACTGGCCCCCTCCCCAAAATTTCGGGGTTTTTGCCTAGAGTAGAAAAGAATTAGCCTGGGTTGTGTTTTGAGGAGTCCCAAATCATCCTCTGTGGTTGCACCTCTATTTTGGGAACCCTTTCTTTGTTCTTATTTTATTCTGTACTATTAATTCCATTTATTGATTTCAAATTTTGGAACAAGGCTAGTTATTTTGAGGGATGGAGCAAGTTGATTACACTGACCTCAGTGTTCAAATGGTACTTATTTTATTGACCCCTGCTGAAAAGATAAAAGGCAAAGTCGACCCTGGCAGCATTTGAACTCAAAAAGTAAAACTGGAAGAAATACTTCAAAGCATTTTTCTTGGCATAGGTACAATTTAGCTAGATCACCACCTCATTAACTCTGTTATCATCTATTTCTTAATGAAACTTTATTATCATTATCATTATCAAGGCGGTGAGCTGGTAGTATCATTAACACACTGGGTAAAATGCTTAGCAGCACGTCGTCTGTCTTTAAGATCTGAGTTCAAATGCCTCTGGGGTCGACTTTACCTTTCATCCTTTTGGGGTTGATAAATTAAGTGTCAGAAAGGTTTATTATTATAATTATTATTATTATTGCTGATCCTACCCTGTTACTCAGTGTAAAACTCATCCCTATTGTTTGTTGTTTTATAGTGTTTTCCTTATGTAGTGTACCCAACATACTGGGCACCTGTGATCAATAAAGAAATTATTTGGTGAGCTGGCAGACTTGTTAGCTCATCAAACAAAATGCTTAGCATTGTTTCTTCTCGCTGTACGTTTTTGATTCAAATGTTGCTGAGGTTGACTTTGCCTTTCATCCTTTAGGGATCAATGAATACCAGTCAAGCATTGGTGCTGATGTAACCCCTCCCTTGTGCCACATAACAAGTACTGGTGACAATGCCACATAAAAAAAAACCAGTACACTCTGTAGAGTGGTTGGCATGAGGATGGGCATTCAGCTATAGAAACCATGGCAAACAGACAACAAAGCCTGTCAAACTATAGAAACCATACCAACATAGGAAACAGATGTTAAATGAAGATAATAATAATGGAGTCATTTAAGACTCCATTATTATTACCTCCACCTTACGGAAGGCAGAGGTATCGTTTACAGCTGTGTTTGTATGTCTGTGGACAAGATATCTCAAGAACTGCTGGATGGATTCAGATGAAACTTTCAGGGATATTTGGCCTCGTGACTAGGACAAACTGATTAGATTTAGGGATCGATCTGGTACTGAACAAGGATTCTGGATTATTTTGCCTGTTGTTTTACTTAATTTTTGTGAGTGGTCTGGTTCATTTTTAGTATTCTCGTTTGTGAGAGCAATCGAATTTATTTCAGATATTCTCATTTTAAAAATCATCTTTGGATAATCATTGAGAGGACGTTGATGTTGACTTGGTGGAGGTTTGAACTCTCTGAGTGCTCTTGTTAGTATTATAATTAAAGCAGTGAGCTAGCAGAACAATACGCATGCCAGGCAAAATGCTCACTGTCATTTCTTCCAGCTTTGTGCTCTATGTTCAAATTCCACCAAGGTCAACATTCATCTTTTCAGTGAAAGTCAATAAAATAAGTACCAGCTGAACACTGGGGTCAATGTAATCAAATTATCCCCTCCCGTAAAATTGCCAGCCTTATGCCAAAATTTTAAACCATTATTATTATTATCGTTTTCGCTGGATGTTAGCAGTCAAGTGCTCTCATTTGGAATGAAAATTTGTGGATCAGTGGGTGGGTGGGTGAGTGGAGGTTGATAAAATAAGTACCAGCTGAACACTGGGGTCAATGTAATCAACTTACTCCTACCCCTAAAATTGCTGGTTTTGTGTCAAAATTTGAAACCATTATTATTATTATCAGCATTATTAGGTGGCGAGCTGGCAGAATCATTAGCATGCTAATGATTCTGATATCAGCATGATAAGGCAGCGAGCTGGCAGAATCGTTAGCACACCAGGCGAAATGCTTAGCGGTATTCCGTCTGCTGCTACGTTCTGAGTTCAAATTCCGCCGAGGTCGACTTAGCTGTTCATCCTTTCGGGGTCGATTAAATAAGTACCAGTTATGCACTGGGGTCGATGTAATTGACTTAATCCCTTTGTATGTCCTTGTTTGTCCCTTCTATGTTTAGCCCCTTGTGGGCAATAAAGAAATAAGAATCATTAGCATGCTGGGTGAAACGCTTAGAGGTATTTCGTCTGCTGCTACATTCTGAGTTCAAATTCTGCCAAGGTCAACTTTGCTTTTCATTCTTTCAGGGTTGAAATAAGTACCACTTATGCACTGAAGCCAATGTAATTGACTAGCCCCCTTCACCCCAAATTTTCAAGGCCTTGTACCAAGAGTAGAAATAATTATTATCATTATTATTGCCTTATGTGAGTAATGTTTTGTCTTGTTTATGGATTATTTGTAAAAGGATGAGGGAGTTTTATTGTTTTAATTTTTCTCTCTCCCATTTTAGAGGCAGAAAAGACAAATTTTGACTCAAGTAGTTCTTTTACCTTGAAGCATTAGAAAAAAACAAACTATTTTCTATTTCAGCATGGTATCTGAAGACTAGTCTGGAAAAGAAGGACTTGGAAGCTTAAGAACCTTTCACATGTCAGAGATTTAGGGATATCCTTACTGAGAAATTTGATGATAAGGAGGAGGAGCTACAGTCCTGTGACATAGAAAGCCGCTGGGAATTCCTGTGAGACAGCTTGCTGAGTGCCACAGAAAAATCTGTGGCTGGTGCAAAGTCCCTTCCAGACCCAGGGTAACATGGTGGTGGAACAATACTGTAGACAGGGCCATTAAGAGCAAATATATATATATGTATGTGTGTGTGTGTATGTTTGTGTATCTGTTTTTGTCCCCACCAACATCGCTTGACAACCGATGCTGGTGTGTTTACATCCCCATAACTTAGCGGTTCGGCAAAAGAGACCGATAGAATAAGTACTAAGCTTACAAAGAATAAGTCCTGGGGTCGATTTGCTCAACTAAAGGCAGTGCTCCAGCATGGCTGCAGTCAAATGACTGAAACAAGTAAAAAAAAACAAAAAAAAGAGATGTGTAGGAGGGAGTCAAGTATATCATTTGGGGCCAGGGTCCTTGCTGGCTTCAGTTTAGCATCCAGAAACTAGAGTACAGCAGGGTGCATTAGTATCTTCTTGGTGACTGCTATAAACAACAACTTACAAAGCCATTTGGTATCACACACTCAGCTCATCAAGGATGTGCTGGTCATTACTTCTGTATTTTTGGCTTCTGTCAAAGGGTCATGCATGGATGATGCCAGAAGTGAAACACTCAGCTTTTGAACTGTCTATGAAACTCTGCCACACCTATTTTATTTTCTGCTCTGGCATATTTACCAAGCTTAAATCTTTCCAGTCCTTGTTATTAATGCTAAATATGGTTACTGTTGTTATCTGTTTACTGTCATCACTCATGTCCAGTGCTGTCTTTAGACATAGGCACATTGAACAAGTGCCTGGCCACCTCTTGGGGCTAGGGCCTAATTCTAATCTATGTATGCTGTGACTGTAGTCAATAAATAAATACCATAGGTCTCAGTGCATTAATTTGTCTGGAGTGAACAGTATTGTCTTAGATGCTGAAATTATTATGATTCCAATTGACTTCTGATGAAGGGATCACACTTGAATGCTATTAAGATGGTGCTGCCTACACACACACACACGCGCACACACACTTTATTTGTGCATTATGTTTCTGTATTGTATTTTTCATTAATACATACCTGAGGAAGTTGCTTTGCAATATCTCCACCAACAAAAACTGCTTCCAGATAGATCCATAAGTTCTGAACGACCAACCAATTTTCTATTATCTCCGTTGTACTGGTTAAGTTTTGAACCCATGTCTGAATAGTTGACTTAAATGGTGCATTATATCTGAGTAAAATCAAATCATATATATATATATATATATATATATATATATATATATA
>NC_068990.1:63901565-63902247 GCF_001194135.2 Octopus bimaculoides | reverse complement strand
ACACACACACACACCACAATGACAATTCAAACACAAACATACTTAGAGACACACACAAACTCACGTACACACACATAATACCCCCACCAACACACAACACAAATAGACATACGCACACATACACAAACATATGAACCATCACACACACATACGGTTGCTTACACACACACACACACCACAAGGGTATTTAAAACAACACGCTCACTCAGACAGAGACACACACACCCACTCATGTACACACACACTCCCATACTCACACAAAACACTCCCACGCACACACACAGATGCACACATACATACACACACAGACGCACACATATGTACACACCCTCACACATACATACGGTTGCTCTCTCTTTCTCACACACACACCACAAGGACAATTAAAACAACACATACATACTCAGAAAAATAGATGTAAGCACACTCTCACGTACACACACCTAACATCCCCACCGACACAAAAAACACACAAACACACACTCACAAACGCACTCACGCACACACAACACCCTAACAAATATTAATCACACACATACACACTCACACAAACGTGCACACACATACACACACCATCCTACCATAGATAAAAAACACACACATACTCATATACACATGCCACACACGCACACATACAGACATACACATACATATGAACCATCACACACATACGGTTGCTTAC
>NC_068990.1:63899755-63900337 GCF_001194135.2 Octopus bimaculoides | reverse complement strand
CATAGACACATACTATAGGAATACAAAAATACAAAATGGCTGATATTTAGCAAGGTGAGACACACATAAGAAGGAAGGAAACAAAGGACCACTGATGAGGTCACAGAAGTGTGACGAAAGAACTCTGGCCGAAATAAGATTAAGATTAATGTAATATAAAGCTGAAGCAAATTAACACCAAATATACAGTGCGTGTGTTTTTATTGGCTAAACTGGCAATATGACCATCCCCAGGTACAACAACATATATATATATATATATATATATACATACATACATACATACACACACACACACACACACACACACATACACACGCATATATATACATACACACACACACATATACAATATATACATATAGTAAAATTGAGTGTTTTATATATGTATGAAAGCAATAAATATTGATTGAATAAAGAACTCGTTACAAATGTGAAGACCTAATATTTTTTTATCATTGACAGCAACTGAAGTTTCATGAAACCTTTCACAGCAGACAAAATTTTGTTACTGTCCACAATATACATACATACATACATACATATGTATATATATATATATATATATATATATATATATAT
>NC_068990.1:63895040-63899489 GCF_001194135.2 Octopus bimaculoides | reverse complement strand
ATAATATTTTTATTTGTGCTGTTAAATGTTTTAATTCTTTCTGTTTTCCTCACATACTGTTTTTCTCTGTTATATTGGTGCGCTACGGTGGATTAATTTAAGACTTAGCTCTTATTTCTAGCAGGTAGATGCTTATTAAGCATCATTACGCTTCGTGCAAATTTATAATTCATAGCTCTTTAAAGCTATTATAACTGCGTTCCACCCATGCCACTACTGGTGATATCATCAAATTTAGAATTTATCCACAGATGATATGAACAGTAGTGACATCTAACTTTAAATCTCAGTGTTTGAATGTTTCATTTATATATATATATATATATATATATATACATAGAGAGAGAGAGAGAGAGAGAGAGAGAGAGAGAGAGAGAAAGAGAGAGAGAGAGAAAGCGGGCAATTCAGACAGACAGAGAAACCTTATATAGTATTTCAGTGACATTTAAAAATATTGAAATTTTTGCTATTTAACTTGATTTTTACTTAACATATTACTTTATTTATTGCGTAAGTGGAAACACCATTTATTATTATTGACATGTTTTTTTAGTATATTTCTGTTCTAAATTTGTCATTGTACACTGTGTATGTATGAGCGTGTGCACTTGCCTTTACCCTTAGAAATCTAATGATTTGTGGGCACTGATAGAATGAAAAATATTGTCTTAAGTGTTGAAATTATGATTTCCAGTTGACCCCTGATAAATGGCCTCACATTTGAATGTGTCTGTCTGTATGGGCTTTTCATTTTACCAGTAAATTTATTTGCATATTTGTGCAGTGGCAATGATCGGGTACTGTTGAGAAAAGCCATCCATCTCAGCAGAATTGAGGTTCTGTCAAACCTTTCCTCAAAAACTCATTTTCTAACACCCATTCTTCTGTCAATCTTCCGTGGTACCTTATTGCCTTCCTTCACTGAACTGAACTGATGTTCTCTGTGTCTAATTCACTCTCTATCCCTATTCATCTGTCAAACTATTCTCACTTTAGTGCACTTACACATCAACCTCTTCAGTTTCTCTGTCCTTTTCTATTTTCAATATTTACTTTATACCTTGATCTTTCACTCACTCTTTCCAGATGAACAAGTCATGTATTCATCTCTTCAGCAAGACACTTGCTTCTGTCTTTCTATCATACTTTCATATCTCTCAATACCATATCCCACTCAGTTGAGGTATCTTGTCTTGTGGATACTTGATGACCTCATCAATGTTGGTGCCATAGAAAAAGCACCCAGTACACTCTGTGAAGTGGTTGGCATAAGGAGTGGCATCCAGCTGTAGAAACCATGCTAAAGCAGACATTGGAATTCCGTGTAGCCCTCAGGCTCATCTGTTCATGTCAAATGTTCCAAACCATGTCAACAAGGGAAGTTAAATAATAATGATGATAATGACAATGACGACGACGATGATGATGTTGATGATCTGTAACCCCACTTCTGTTAGTGGGTCAGCAGTGGTAGCCAAAACATTGCTCATTATCTCTTTTCTAAGCTGGAAGCCAGGAGATGATGATCAGGAATTTGGTCACTTCTGCTGACCCACTAACAGAATTTAGGTTCAGAGTTAAAATACCCAATAATTGTTGGGTACCGTATAATAACATCAATTCCTCCTGGTCAAAGCTACATTCACCACCATTAGTGAATGAAAATATGAGTATGTAAGCCCTTGTTCTACATTACGCATCTACGCATCTTGAGGTAGATTTTCCTCAAAAGATAGTGTCATCCACTTGGCAATAAAATGTGCTTGGTTTTTAGTGCATTCATCTATTCCAGTCAATTTTATACCTAATCTCATTTGACTGATAACTGTTAAAAATACTATGGTTAAAAACAGTACACACACACACACACACACACACGTATGTGTGTGTATAAAAGGTATGTAACTATAAAGGTTTCCTGTGTTGCTTTAAGAGTCAGATAAAGAACGGGTAAGATGGATGGCAAGGTATTGCCAGCATAGGAAAGATGGGTGTAAAATGACGACAGCGATGATGATGATGATGGTGGTGGTGACGATGGTGATGATGATGATGATGATGATAATGGTGGTAATGATTGTAGTAATAATGCTGCGGGGGTGACAATGACAGTGATTGTGGTATTCATTTTGCTTCATCATATTTCACCTTACACTGGAATTATGTAATAAGCTCTGAGCTCAAGCCTCTATTTTCCGAGCTATCTAGTTAAACAGAGTAATTTTATTGGCATCAGATATTAAAAAAATACTATTTAAAGATTAAGCTGTTTACAAATCCAGTACCAAATCGATAAAAGAGTTACTTTCTCCTTAATTATACCGAAAACGGAAGGGGTTTCTATTGAGATGTATAGCCCCGAAAATAGCCTTCTTTTAGAGAAAGTCGATCCAGTAAACAACTAGACAGACAGACAATTATTTTTGTTGAAGTTAAAAGTTAAAAAATATACAAGGGAAGTAACTCATCCTTCTTATTACCTTAAATAACGCCCCTTGAATTTATTTTTTCACAATGTTACCCTGTTAATACAAATTTTTTTTCTATCGTTAATAGTAGGGGTTGTAAAAAATATATGACGCGAATGATTTATATAAGTAAAATGGCATAAGATAAACATGAAATAGACATAAAATGGTTTGAGCGTACGTGTATTTATAAATATAAAATGTTTTGTGTTATTAAATTATGTACATAAATTTCAATATCACAGACCTGTTGCTGAGAAGTGATCCAAGAATCATTAAACTGTCTTCCATTAAAGCTACTGTCTCTGAAGTAGTATCACCTGTAAAAAACATTACAACAACCCATAATTGATTTTAAGACAAACTACTTATATATGTTTAAAGTACATATTATATATGCTTGTGTGTCTTTATGTCTGTGTTTGTACCCCTATACTGCTTGACAACCGGTGTTGGTGTGTTTACTTCTGCAACTTAGCTGTTTTGATAAGAGATCGAAAGAATAAGTACTACGCTTGAAAACAGAGTCCTGGGGTCGATTTGTTCGACTAAAACCCTTCAAAGTGGTGCTCAAGCATGGCCACAGTCAACTAACTGAAACAAGTAAAAGAATAAAAGACTAATGGAAAATGTATATGACATCTGATCAAAAAGTATCGGGGCTGTTGCTATGGTAACTGAGCTGAAGTACATAGAGTGAATCCAGCGAGCTGGCAGAAACCTGGTTAGTATGCCGGGCAAAATGCTTAGCGGTATTTTGTCTGCCACTACGTTCTGAGTTCAAATTCCACCAAGGTCGACTTTGCTTTTCATCCTTTCGGGGTCAATTAAATAAGTACCAGTTACGCACTGGGGACATACATTCGACTTAATCTGTTTCTCTGTCCTTGTTTGTCCCCTCTGTGTGTAGCCCCTTGTGGGCAGTAAGGAAATAAGAAATAAGATTGACCTTGAGCTCTGCCTTGCATACACACCAAGTTATAACGTTCTCACTTACTTCACTTGTTTATAGCAGTGCTTGGAAGTAAAGTGTGTAGAGGGTGATTGTCTCAAAAAGAAGATCAGGTTTCAGTTGCACAGAATCTCCTTGATTGTGTCAAGGAAGACGAAAACCAGGTGATGAATGATAGATCAAGGGCTATGACTCCAAAACCAAGGCTTAGTCTTTGCAGTGGAAAACCCCAACAAGATTTCAAGATGTTGGGGGAATTCAAGAGAGTGTAATGAGGCAGCTGCTCACTGTCCCAAAAAGGGATTTCCAGGAATGCTTCCATCAATGAAAATGATGTTGGATAACATGTGTGGCTTCAGAAGGGGACGATTCCAAAGCAGATTAAATGCTGAATTGACTGATATGTGTTGTGGTTTTTTTCTTTTTTATAGCAACAGTCCTGATACAATTTGATCAGACCTTGTTTGTATGTGTGTGTGTGTATACACACACAGAGCTATATATGCACACACACACTCTGTTACTCTGGTCTGTTACTTGTTTCAGTACAGTTATTAGATTGTGGCTGTACTGGAGCACCACCTTAAAAGGGTTTTAGTTGAACAAATGGATCTCAGGACATATTCTTTGTAAGCCTAGTACTTATTCTATTGACCTGTTTTGTTGAACTGCTAAATTATAGGGATGTAAACATACATCCCCATTGTCAAGCGATGGCGAGGGGGGGGGATAAACAGACACAAACACATACACATATACACACATACATACACAATGGTCCTTTTTTCAGTTTCCGCCTACCAAATCCACTCACAAGGCTTTGGTCAGCACTAAGCTGTAGTAGAAGACATTTACCCAAGGTGCCATGCAGTGGAACTGAACCGGAACCATGTGGTAGGGAAGCAAGCTTCATACCACACAGCCATGCCCATATATATATATATATATATATATATACACACACACACACACACACACATGTATATATACATATATATACATACATATATACAAACACACACACACACA
>NC_068990.1:63884837-63894533 GCF_001194135.2 Octopus bimaculoides | reverse complement strand
TAGCTTGCTTACCAACCACATGCTTCTGGGTTCAGTCCCACTGCATGGCACCTTGGGCAAGTGTCTTCTACTATAGCCTTGGGCCGACCAAAGCCTTGTGAGTGGATTTGGTAGATGGAAATTGATATGTGTGTGTATATGTTTGTGTGTCTGTGTTTGTCCCCCCAACATCGCTTGACAACCGATGCTAGTGTGTTTACGTCCCTGTAACTTAGCAGTTTGGCAAAAAAGAGCGATAGAATAAGTACTAGGCTTACAAAGAATAAGTCCTAGGGTCGATTTGCTCAACTAAAGGCAGTATCCAGCATGGCTGCAGTCAAATGACTGAAACAAGTAAAAAGTAAAAGTAAAAAAAAAGTAAAAGTAAATCCAAAATGATATTATCCAATAAGTCTTCCCTCTTTTGAGACACTAAGATGTAATTTGAGGTAGATTTAGCTGTCATTTTGTAATAGTCCAAGCAACTAGTTATCAGATCTCTCATGAGTTCATATATAATAACAGTAAAACTTAAAAGATGAGTTAAAACTTTACTAACCTTTTAGAAGTAATTCACCTCTTGATTTGAAGGTTGAAAACTGGAAGTCATGTGAGTCCCAGTCAAGAATTACTTGCTTCAATTTAGCTTCAATGTCTTTTTCTTTCACAGCAGAAATACAAATGTCCTACCAAGAATGCAGATGTGTTTCAGATTATATATATATATATATATATATATATATATATATATATATATATATATATATATATATACATATATAGATGAATAATTATTATATATACAAGTAGATTTAATATATTAATATCATATATGTGTGTGTGTGTGTGTGTGTGTGTGTGTGTGTTTGTGTGTTCACATACACACACACACACACACACACACGCAGAGTCTTGATGACCCTATCAATGATGGTACCATATAAAAAGCACCGGTGTTGGCGTCACATGAAATGCACTAGTGCCAGTGCACAATGCAAAAAGCACCCAGTACACTCTGTGAAGTGGTTGGCATTAAGAAGGCATCCAGCTGTAGAAACCATGCCAAAAGAGGCAATGGAGCATGATACAGCTTCTGGCCTTGTGAGTTCCCATCAAACCATCCAATACATGCCATCATGGAAAACGGATGTTAAATGATGATGATGATGATATATACATCTTATGATGTAGATAAGTTCTTTTCTGATAAATGCTGTTTAAAGCATGATATTGATCCTGAGCAAAGACCTTTCACACTCTACAAGGCTTCAGGCATTGCTTGATATTTTAATTTCTCCAATACAGCTGTGTTGCTGGTTGTAGCCAAAACAGGTAAACTACTCAATGAAAAATTCCACAATGAAATAAATTCAAGAGGTGCTCCGCAGTGCCACATCTTTCATTGTACAAAAGAGTGTAGGTCCTTAGCAAACTGAAAAGCTATATTTGTGCTGCTTTAAGAGAACAATCAAGCAATGGCATTGCTCAAAATTGAATTACAGCCATCATGTGTGTGCGTGTGTTGATGTATGTATGTATGTATGTATGTATATATGTATGTAGGAATGTCTGCAGTTGTTGGTCAGTTTTGCACTTAGGTAGTTATTTTGTGAGGAGCACATCCTATTAATGTAGATTATCAAATTAGTTAACAAACTCTCCTGACTGGATATGTAAAACTGCTAAACCTTTTAAGTTATAAATTTTATAAAAATCAATAACTAATAATAATTAATTATCTCCATAGTACTTGGGTAAAAATACATCTATTCTTAACACTAAAAAAGAACAGGGTATCTAATCCTAGTTTATTTGGAACATTTTCTGATACATTCTAAAAACGAAATTGAAGATTATCTTCATCTTTTTAAAGCACTTTAATCAAAATATAGTAGAATCATGTAATGCTAATTAAATGCAGGCAAAGCTGGTTATTACTGCTAATAAATTATAAGAAGATGGGTACCAATGTCCCATGTGGCAAGCTGAGAAATCTTCTCTCAGTATGAAACCAATGATAACCTTGTTAACTCACAAATAAAGATTATTTATCCACCAATGCAATGCTGAGTACTCATTCTTACTGTTCAATTTTAGCACCACCCCCCCACCACCACCACACAGATACACATGGTCTACTACATATACACTGATCTTACCTCAATTTCTTCTTTATTACCAAGTAAAGGTGCTTCCATGAGATTACGTAAGAGGAAGTTATCTGAATTGACATCAAAATCATGTCCTGTGAGGGTGGACAATCTTTGCCAATGTCGTTGCTGCATTGCTCGGTTAGACATCATTTCAAGCAATGGACAGGTTTCATTGAAGTCATCGATGGTTTTTCTCAGATCTTCATAGGCCTGCCATTCTTTGAGGGCTTTTGGAAGCTTACGGCATCTACCATAATGAAAATATAGACAGAGGTAAAGTCTTCTTTTACATTCTTTTGTTGCTGAATTTTTTTATTCTCTTTCCAATACCAGATAATATTTATACTTAATTCCAACCAATCAATAATATTAGGAGAGATACTTTGACTATTTGACTTTTATAATATATCTGTTCATACTTAATATGTTCAGGCAGATTCAAATGTAAATATCTGATCACTGTTGTTCTTTGTTAATGTAGAACGACCCTCAGTCTTTAGATGACATGTATTCATAACACATTTAACACCTCACGAATAAATATTTGTTTTGTTATAGTTTGACTGGAACAAACAGCAAGAGAGATTGGGCTTTATACAATATATGTTATTGGCTATATAGGAAAACATAGTAAGCATCTTAGTGTTTCACTGATACAATGATGAACTATGCATGGTCAATTTTGAGTAACTTTAACTCTCAGTTAAATACAATTATTTTATACACATACAAATGTTTGTATACATATGCAACACAAGGTATATCCCAAAAGAAACCAGACAATTTTTAAAAAACAAAGTTATTGCTTTTTATACAATTTATAGCATTCACAACCCTGTCAGTTCATTAAGGAGAAAAAGACATATATATTTCCATATTTGGCAGCAACTGTCCTGATCGTTACCAGTGTTGCCTTCTAGCACTTGTGCTGGTGTCACATTAGAAAATCAATCAAATCATTCAAGCGAGATCGTTGCCAGTGCTGTTTGACTGGTTCCCGTGCAGGTGGTACGTAAAAAATACCTTTTTGAGCATGGCCGTTGCCAGTACCGTGTGACTGGCCCTCATGCCTGTGGCACGTAAAAGCACCCACTACACTCTCGGAATGGTTGGCGTTAGGAAGAGCATCCAGCTGTAGAAACTCTGCCAGATCAGATTGGAGCCTGGTGCAGCCTTCTGGCTTGCCAGTCCTCAGCCAAATCGTCCAACCCATGCTAGCATGGAAAACGGATGTTAAACGATGATGATGATGATTTCAGCCAATCATTGTTTTGGCACATTTATGTGGTGTCAAGTTTAATGGAAAAGTCCATGTAGTTTTGTACTAAATCGAGATGTGTGGGGAACACAAGCCATAGAATTTGCAGAGGTTTTCTTGGTTAGCCAGTTGCTATGCCATTCTGATCTCATATTAAAAAGATCACCTCTAGCCAAGCACAAAGTCAACATTTTCTCCTCTTGCCAAGTATACATTCTCTCTCACTAGCTACTGGTATTCAGAATAACATCTTTTTGTAAAGTAACAACTGTAACACAAATCTGTAAATAAACATGTTGCTAAAATTCAAATATTGTGAGTGGTTTTATTTAGGAGCAGTATGCAGCCAGACCAAATAATCCAGCTCTCAGCCATCTAATCACAATAGTCTCCACCAAATAGTCCCCTCTACTGTGGGTGCATCGCTTCCGACACCCTGTCTCAGTTTTGAAATGCATTTTCAGGGCTATTTTGAAGATCTCATAGCAAAGTTTTCTTGATTTCTTTTATCATCTGAAATCAACAAACTTTCAATTTTGGAAACAGAAAAAAGCCACAGGAACCAAATCCAAAGAGGAACAAGAGTAATAACATGCTTTGCCAAAAAGTAACAGATAAGGAGAGTAATACATAAGTAGCTGTGTTATATTTAAGCGATTAGGTTTTGTTTGTTCATATCTCAAACCTTTTTTCCTCATTTTTTTTTTGTACTGTCTTTCTTTCAAGCACTTTAGAATATTTTATTCTTTTATTTGTTTCAGTCAAATGACTGAAACAAATCGACCCCAGGACTTATTCTTTGTAAGCCTAGTACTTATTCTATTGGTCTCTTTTGCCGAACCGCTAAGTTACAGGGACGTAAACACACCGACATCAGTTGTCAAGCGATGGTGGGGCTCAAACACAGACGCACACACACACACACACACACAAATATATATATATATATATATATATATATATACACACACAACAGGCTTCTTTCAGCTTCCGTCTACCAAATCCACTTACAAGGCTTTGATTGGCCCGAGGCTATAGTAGAAGACACTTGCCCAAGATGCCACACAGTGGGACTGAACCCGGAACCATGTGATTGGTAAGCTAGCTACTTACCATACAGCCATTCCTGTGCCTGTAGCCACTCCTGCACCTATACATAAAATTCTTCATCGATCACCAAACTATGTGGAACAAATTGATGATGAATAATGTCCTTCCAATCAAAAAAGTGGATCAATATCACCATCATGTTTGAGCAACTCAAGTCTTCCTTTCCAGTTTATGGCAGGGATAATCCAACCTATTTTAATAGCACTCATTTTATTTTGACATTGTAGTCATACATCACACACCTCTTATGGCACTTTTTTTAGGAAGTTTTCATTTGCTTTCAAATGATCAAACATTTCTTAACTGATTGTAAGTCAGATCTCTTTTTCTTCACAAATTTAGCAGTATCATTATTCATTTTAAAAATCATCTGGCACAAACATTTACAGCTGCCTACATCTTTGAAAATTTCACAGACAATGATACAATGATAAAACACAGTATGTACTTTCAAATAAAGATTGTTGTCCATTACCAAGAATGATTACCAAGATCTAATATTTTAAAATTTTTGTTTCTTCTGTGGAGGATTTTCATGATCTTAACATGTCCTCTCATGACAATGCACACAGCTCAAACCATCCACTTTATGCAACATTAGAAAAGTTTGTGTAAAAGTTTTCTACAATTTGAAACAGAATTTCTCACAAACACATCGCCCTTTCAAAATCTTTCATTGTTCAACTTTACAAAGATCACTAAATGCACACCATACATACTCATTCTAGATTGAACTCAAATTGATGTGGAATGATGGGGCTAGACCAAAGGGTGTGATAGACAATACACAACACATTTCATCATTGGAACACATTTCATCATTGATCTGCTCGATCAGAGATGAACTATGGTTGGACAACAACATTATGACATTTGTATTGCAAAGCAATTCACAAATAGATACACACATTCATGCATGCATTCACACACACACACACACACACACAACTATATCACAAGATCATGTGACCGACCAGGCTATTAGATGTTACACATCGCTGGTCACAATGCATTTTTGCATTGTCTTAATGTTCAAATGATGCCACCCTGTTGGCTAGGTGAGTAGGTCAACGTTCCCCCACCCTGATTGAAAAGAGGGACTGGAGCAACATCAAATGAAGTATTTTGCTCAATAACACAAAACACCAACCAGTCAAGGAATCAAACCCATGGTCTAGTGATTGTGAAGGCAACAACTGAACCGCTAGGCCATGTGCCTTCACACACACACATATACATAAATAAAGCAAAATACAATAAACTGCATATGACTTAAGACCTTTTGAAATATGTTCTTTATAAGAGTTTCTAGTTGAGTTCGGAAGAATAAAAGATTGAAAAATATATTTCAAACCTGTTCTGAAATTCTAAAAGTTCGTTATTGATCTTGTCAATGTCAATATCAGCCCAAAGAATATCGTAGTAACCACTGACACTGTCCAGGACACTGTTGTAGAGTTGATAAAGGCGCTGAAGTAGAGCCAGTTCTCGCTTGATTCGGTGAAGGTCAGGGTATTGTGTGACTGTCAGGCCAAACAATTCTTCACCACCAGAGTAGGTGAGAAATTTGCTCCACAGTTCATCAAACTGGGACTGACATATGGTCAGTCGATCAGAAGCCTCACTAGGCTTAATTCCTGGTTCCATTGGTCCTCTGTAAAGATGAAGAACATATAGTCAGTTATAAGAATGACTCTTTATTCTTGGATTAGTACTTTAACTGTGTTCTATTGTACTGTGGTTGACTAATTGACACGATGGTACCAAAAATTTTGTATGAAGTACCACTGACTTACAAATACTATTGGCTTACAAATACAACTGTAGTTTAATGCAACTGTTGATATGGTAGCATCACATTCACATTGTAGACTTGGTCCTTCATCAAGGTTTCAGGTCTATTGTATGGTATCATTGACAAAGGTCTTCTATAGTCCATGGTCTACCAAAGCCTTGTGAGTGATTTTCATGGAGGAAACTGAAAGGTGGCCATGGCGCATGTATACATACATGCATGCATGAAAACACACACACACATGCATACATACATGTATATCATTCCATCTATTGAAAGTCTTATGCTGATGAAAGAGTGGTAACATGTGCAGGCCTAACCAGTTGGAAGCACACTAAATTACAACATTTGTCTGTCACCTATACTTCAAACCATGGGACTGAATAGTCATCTGAGAAGTCATGGACAGAAAGTCAGAAATGCCATTGACAATAGGGAAGGACGAGAAGATGTTAATCATGTGAAGAGGTAGCAATCACCATTTATGTATGTAGATGTATGTGTGCATGTGTGAGTGTGTGTTGGTTTATATTTGTTCTTCTCTGAGAAATACTCAGCTGCAGGTGTTCCTGTTACTGTTATTTTCCCTGTCAAATCATATTGTCAAACTATATTGACACCTTTGAAAATATGTGGGATAAAATACTCTTTACTTGAGAAACAAGTAAGGATTAATATCAGAAAGATTATTTGGCTGTAAAACAATGCTTCAATATTGTATTCATCTAACCCATGCTAGCATAGAAAAATGAACTGATCAAGGATTCCATGATTTTGGAAAAATTGTTATGAGAGTTTTACAAAATAAGTTTGAGACCCACTGATCCAAGGTGTCTCAGGTGTAGGAAATAAATAAACAGAGAGTTAATCAGGCATACTTGCTGTCATACTCAGCTACAAACTGAGTCACATTTTTGGAAAACACTTCGCAACCAGTCAGTAAGTCAGATTTGAATTGTGGTTGAATCTCCAGTAACTTAGCTTGAACTTCTTGAGACTGCAATGACAATGAATGTTAAAATGAATATTTCAAATGAAATAACAAAAGATTCTGTATCAACGATGCAGTAACAGCATACAAAGTAGACTATAGATGACACTTATATACGAGTTTATCAGTTACAATATGTATCCTCTTTGACATGCAAGAGGTTCCTATAGAATATGGAATTTATAGCAGTGATTTTGAGACTGGGAGCATTATAGTCTAGGGAAAATTCATTTACCAATCAGACAGTGGAGAGAGAAAGGGGGGGAGTGTATTTATAAATGTTTTTAATTGTTGTTTTTTTTTAAGCCAATACAATGCAAGTTATGAGAAATAATACCAGTCAATGGTTAGTACTTATATTATTGGTTATAGCACAAGGTTGATAGAATAAGTACTAGTTGAGTATTGGGGTTGAGGCAAATTACTGAAAGCCCCTCCCTGAAATTGCTCATATGTGCAAAAATTTGAAATCATCATCATCATCATCATTATTATTATTATATATTTAAGGCAGTGAGCTGGCAGAAATGTTAGCATACCAGGCGAAATGCTTATCAGTTGTGTACTAGGGTCGATCTAATCAACTGGCCCTCTCCCCCAAAATTTCGGGCCTTAAGCCTAGAGTAGAAAAGAATTGTTAGCAAGCTGGGTAAAATGCTTAGCGGTATTTTGTCCATTTTTATGTTCTGAGTCAACTTTCCCTTGCATCCTTTCAAAGTCGATAAATTAAGTACCAGTGAAACATTGGGGTCAATATAATTGAATGGTCCCCCTCCTACAAAATTTCAGGCCTTGTGCCTATAGTAGAAAGAATTATTTCTTATAACTTGCATTGTTTTGACTTTAAAAAAAATTAAAAACATTTATCTATATCAGACAATGCTTCATGCAAACTATACTACTTTTACATTGATATTCATACAATAGAGTATTATAAGTTTTTATCTGCTGATTTTACCAATCAGTTTCATGCATCTGAGTTAGGGAAACTGAGGTATGTTGCTAACCTGCAGAAAAGAACCAGCCTGTATTCAGCAAAAATCCAAAGATTTTCAAGATTTGAAGAGACATGTCTCCAATGCTTAGGATAACACCTTTACTAATTAAATTAGCATACAATAGCTTATATAAATATATATATGTATATGTATATATACATATATATATATATATTTATATATATATATATATGTACACACACACACACACACATATATATACATACATATAATATATATATATATATATATATATATACATACATACATACATACATATATATGTATCATCATCATCATCGTTTAATGTTCGCTTTCCATGCTTGCATGGGTTGGACGATTTGACTGAGGACTGGCAAGCCAGAAGGCTGCACCAGGCTCCAATCTGATCTGGCAGAGTTTCTACAGCTGGATGCCCTTCCTAACACCAACCACTCCGAGAGTGTAGTGGGTGCTTTTACGTGCCACCGGCACAAGGACCAGTCACATGGTACTGGCAATCGCCATGCTCAAAAAGGTATTTTTTACTTGTCACCTGCACGGAAGTCAGTCCAGTGGTACTGGCAACGACCTCACTCGAATGATTTTCTAAAGTGCCACCACCACAAGTGCTAGAAGGTGACTCTGGTAACGATTACGCTCAAATGGTGCTATTTACGGGCCACTAGCATGGAAGTTAGACAGTTGCTCTGGCAATGAACATCTTCGGACAGTGCTGTTAGTGCTCCACTGGCACAGGTGCCAGTCATCGAGTATGGTTCAATTACAATTTCGATTTCACTTGCCCCAACAGGTTTTTGCAAGCAGAATTTAGTGTTCAATGAAGGAGAGGTTTGCATGGGTGCCACTTGTCGGATTCGGTTCGATTTCAATTTCAGATTTCAAATTTCAAATTCCAAATTCACTTGCCTCAACAGGTCTTCGCAAGCAGAGTTTTTAGTGTGCAATGAAGTAAAGATACGAATAAGTGAGCTGGCTACACTTCTGGCAGAGGCCACAGATTATGCTCTCACTTGCCTTGCCTTCTTACGTATTTCATATTTCCACCCACCCATGTCAGTACGGAAGGCGGACATTAAACAATAATGAATATATATATATGTATATATATGTTGTGGCGACGCCCCCAGACGATGAAGTAGGCTAGCCCAATACAGAGATATAGAGGGAGAAGTCTAGACATCGAGGTAGTTGAGTAGAGGTCATCCAAACGTGTGATATAACTGTATATATATATATACATATACATATATATATATATATATATATATATATATATAGATAGATAGGAAGGACAGCAAAAGAAAGAAAGAGACCTCGATATTATGTAAATAGAGGAATTTATCTGTAAAAATATGTGTCACTTATTCGGTAGCCAAGATAAAACTCCGAGTTTCGGATGCCAGGGTGGG
>NC_068990.1:63878587-63884094 GCF_001194135.2 Octopus bimaculoides | reverse complement strand
ATATATATATATATATATATATATATATACACATTTAGGTGTCAACCCTGATCTGGCAGACTGTCAGTAAAGGTGTCCCTGCCGTGGCATTCCTCTCTCTTTTTTTCCTCCCAGATGTATGTAATTCTGCAACTATCTAATGTTCTTTCCTTTAACTTGTAATTCCGTTGAAAATTTTTTGATTCACAAGTCCAATCCACATTGGAAAATTTCTTACTTTCTTTTGAAATGAATGTAAGCAGGGTTGGTATGATTGTCGTCACATCATATGTTTCAGGACTGGCTGAGTGATTCAGTCTCATGTAGTACTTCATCATGCAGGAAGTTGGAGTTAAGACAGTGAGATATTAATCTGAGGAATATATGATTTGGTTGCTAGCTAGGTTAGAGTGTTTTTTTTAAACCCTTTTGTTATTATATTTCATACCAGAGCAGCTGTCTGGTTTCCGTGCTGGTGGCACGTAAATAGCACCATTTGAGCGTGATAGTTACCAGCGTCGCCTTCATGGCACTTGTGGTGGTGGCACATGAAAAAACATTTGAGCGAGATCATTGCCAGTGCCGCTGGACTGGCTCCTGTGGAGGTGACATGTAAAATACACCATTTTGAGCGTGGCCATTGCCAGTACCGCCTGACTGGCCTTCGTGTCGGTGGCACGTAAAAGCACCCACTACACTCTCAGATTGGTTGGCATTAGGAAGGGCATCTAGCTGTAGAAACTCTGCCAAATCAGATTGGAGCCTGGTGTAGCCACCTGGTTCACCAGTCCTCAGTCAAATCGTCCAACCCATGCTAGCATGGAAAGCGGACGTTAAGCGATGATGATGATATATATATATATATACATATATTCAGGGTGTAATGGGCAAATTGTCACCATTTTTTGTAGTTTTAATTTTGTGTATGTGCATTGTTTGTTTTTGATTTTGTCAAATACACAGTATAGTAGGGTCAGTTGGGCACCATTTGTGAGAAAAACAGCACCATGACACAATTCACTCTGCCAGAAATTTGGAGATGACATGCTGGACTGCTTAGAATTTGTGCTGGAAGCTCCAATATGAAACACCAGAAGCTCCAATATAAATGGGTACCATGAGTGGTAAAAATCAATCATCCAGTCAACATCATGGTGTTTGAAGTGATCACTAGTGATGGCAACATTATGCCTCTATTTATCTTCCCACATGGCCTCAGACTCAACACACAGGCTGACATCAAGCACCTGGAGGTGGTAGTGCTGCCCAAGGTCAAAAGGATGACTGCTGGAAGACCCTGTGTCTGGCAACAGGACTCTGCACTATGCCACACAAGTACTAGAACCTTGTCATGGCTGTCAGACAATTTATGCAACCACATCAACCCTGACATCTGGCCACCTAAATCTCCAGACTGCAACCCCCTTGGTTATTATGTGTGGGGCACAGTTGAGGAAGAGACCAACAAAATTCCTTGTGACACCAAAGATGAACTGAAGGCAAGGATTATGGCAGCATTCACCAATTTAAACAAGATGACTGTCCAGAAGAGTTGCAGGAGGTTCCAAAGTTGTCTGGAGGCTGTAGTTGAAGGCAATGGCGATTTTATTGAATAAATTTACTCTTTACTATTTCAAGATATTTTAATGTAATTTTTGTAAATCTATCTGTTGAAATGAGATGTTAGTGTTATTTTAATTTTTGTGTAACTTAGACAACAGTTTATTCATCGCACCCTGTATATATAATGATTTCAAATTTTGAGACAAAGCCCGCAGTTTTGGAGGAGGAGTAAGCTGACTACGTTGACTCCAGTGCACAGCAGGTACTTAGTTTATTGGCCCCGAAATGATGGATGGCAAACTAGATCTCAGTAGAATTTGAACTTGGAACGTAAAGACAGATGAAATGCCATTAAGCATTTTGCCCAGCATACTAACAATTCTACCTGCTCATCACCCTCATGGAAGAAATAATTGTTGTTGGCACTCCGTCGCTTACGACGTCGAAGGTTCCAGCTGATCCGATCAACAGAACAGCCTGCTTGTGAAATTAACGTGCAAGTGGCTGAGCACTCCACAGACACGTGTACCCTTAACATAGTTCTCAGGGATATTCAGTGTGACACAGTGTGACAAGGCTGACCCTTTGAATTACAGGCACAACAGAAACAGGAAGTAAGAGTGAGAGAAAGTTGTGGTGAAAGAGTACAGCAGGGTTCACCACCATCCCTTGCCGGAGCCTCGTGGAGCTTTAAGTGTTTTTGCTCAATAAACACTCACAACGCCCAGTCTGGGAATCGAAACCGTGATCCTATGACCGCGAGTCCGCTGCCCTAATCACTGGGCCATTGCAGCTCCACAGAAGAAATAATATTAATAATGAAAAAGAAATATTAAAGTCAACCCTAAAATAGACAACAAAAAGCATGGAATTTGTGATGAATTTACTAGAGGAATACTTACATTAAATTATAAGCTTGATTGTTATTCTTTTCAAATAGAATATTTTTAATATTTGTAGTGATGTACATAAATATTTATTATTTAAAATGAAATGCTTTTGTTTTTCAGAACATTGGTAACCTTTAGTACACTTCATTCCCTCTAGAATTGTTTCCCCTGCCACTGCTCTGTTACTACAAGGGAGAAATCTCTTACATAGACATGATGCATCTACAGTGTGCTAAAGGTTAAAACCTACCTGAGTTTTTAGTTTGAAGTAGCCATAGCTCAATGAATCCACTCTTTCAGCATTTCCATCATTGAAAACCAAATTGTACTTGTTTAACATGGCATATGTCTCTTCTATTGGTGCAATTGTCATGTCAATCCGCACCTCAGCTTCTCGAATTTCATTCAGTGCTGCCATATGTGCCCGAACATCATCTAAGTCCTTCAGTGGCCGGCATAACCGCTTCATAGTATTGTCAAAGAATGCAAGGATCTCATTCATTTCCTCACTGGACTTCTCATTCAGTGCACGGGCATATGCCTGCTGCCATGCTTTGTTTTCAGCAAGAAGTGCCAGCTTAAGGGTGTCAACCTCGAAGACAATTGATCCAACTTGATATGTTGAGTCCAGTTCCTCGACCTCTTGTTCCATTCTCTGTAGTGAGACAAAAAGAGAGAGGGAGAGAGAATAATTACTGATATCATTATTAGCATTCATCATAATACTGTTATTAGCATTCATCATACTGTTGTTATCATCTAATTTACTACAATATCTATTATCAATGGAAGCATCAAACAAAAGTCTAAGAGAGCATCTACATGGTTCCACAACTTACAAAGACATAGCAGCCAAATCTCTCTCAAATCAGTCTTTAATGTCATAGAAGAAGATGTCCTGGGTTACCTGCTCAAATGTAAAAGATGGGATGGTCACCTCTGGAAAACCTTTGCTCATAGATCTATTTGACCAGCATTAACATTGGCTAAACAGCAGCCACCATAATTAGTATAACCATTATGATCAACATCATAATTAGCATGTTTGTTATACTCAAAACAATCATCAACCTCTTGGTCAACTTACTTTTGTTATCACCAAAAAAATAAGTTCCTTCTAGAATTTCATCAACATTATGATGATCAATATCAACATTATCACTATACTCATTACAACTAACATTTTCAGAACCAATATGGATATCCAGGGCAACAGTGTCTCTTACTAATATTATTAATATCACCACTGCTGCTATCATTACTGCCACCGTTCTGCTCTTCAAAAAAAAAAGCTGTGCACCATTCCTATCTAAGCTTGCCAACACACTTTCTCCGTTTCTTTCCATTTTGTCCTCCTCTAAATGCAATACTAATTATATCAGTCATTCCTTTCCTCCCTAAGCTACAACTTTCTAGAACCCTCTTCCTGGCAGTATTTTACTTTATAAAAGTTTGAACTGTGTATCAACCATATTTAATATCATTAGTCAAGCCCGAGAGGGACTGTTTTAGCTAAGAGCCTTACCCTTCTTTCACAAATTAAGTAATAGCTAAACAACAGTAAAAGAGAGACGAGAAAAGGCTTACCTGTAAATATTTGATTTTCTCTTCATAATCGGTCAGAATTGGATTCTGTGTCACAAACTCATTAACACTCTCAGAAGGATCCTGAAAAGATTTTGATAATGTTTGACCTCTTTTAGATGTTTTTTTTTTTTTTTTCACTTTCTCTGACAATTTCATGCCTTGTTGATAAGGCATATCAATGTAGAGTTTTATTGGTGATTTGTTATTTGCTGAGAGAAAATATAATGGAAGACAAATGTGGAAGTGAAGAACAGGGAAGATGTGGATGAGGAAAACATGAGGAGATAGCAAAGTAAAGCAAGAAAATGGATATAAGAAAGAGAGATGGAAGAAGAAGAGATGAGGAGGAAACAAAAGCTAGAAGAGGAACAGAAAAGTCTGATGGTAATACAGAAGGAACTAAAAGGGACAAAAGGATGAAGACATTAGAAGATAGAGACGTGCAAGATGAAGCTCACAACAGCCCAAAACCTGGAGACCATAAACAAGGATAGAAACAAGATTAGGTAGGTTAATAAAAACTTACCTGTGTCCAAAGTTCTGAATATTTGGAGAAGTTGGTTAACATATTTTGTACTTCTGTTTTGTAAGTACTAATTGCTGAGCCCAGCTGAATGACAACCTTCACTACGTCTTTATGGTCACTAATTAGTCGATGGAAAGGTTTAATTGTACTACTAGGGGGTGCAGTTTTTCCTTGCTCTTCAGACTGTTCACTCGCAAGCTGTTCCATTTCCTGACAAAAATATGCAAAATTTTTAGAAGGGTTGGACACATTTTGTGGTATTTTACTTTTTATTTTTATTTCATTTTAATTTTTTTACATTTATCTTTCATTATTTATTTATCTATTTTTTATTTTCATTTGTGGTTTATTTCATGAAAAGTTGAACAGCTGTTTATATAGCTGCAATTCCTTTAAACTGGTTAACCTTTGGAAATGAAACATGTTAATACCTATGTTGGATTAGAACCTGAACACTTTTGTTAGAGTGTTTCTAATAAAATATTTAACATATTTCTGTAAATAATCAAGAATTTAGGAGTTAGCAAAATAACTCTGCAAGAATTTTTTTGGTAATTGTTAAACAAAAAGGATCTTACACAGAATTATGATTGAAGGGTTGAGTTTAAATATGAAATCTTCAAAATAAGAAGTTTCCTAATGGAGGCAGAGGCAATCTTGGAGGAGCTGGTATGAAGAGGATTGGTATGTAGACCACTTAGTATAATTGTTAAATATTATATGTGTCTAAAAATTCTAGAAGTTATTTTTTGCTGTTGGCTATATTTTTCTCTTCATCTGCACACTCCATGAAGCTTCTGCTACCATTAACCATTATGAAGAAGATGTATTATTGTACAGTTTTCTTAGTGATTTCTCACTTGTTCAGTGGTGTAATAGAAGAAGGTGGAAGTAGAGAAGAAAAGGGATGAAAACGTGGAAAACAAGAAGTAATGGGAAAAATTAAAAAGACACCCTGTGTG
>NC_068990.1:63876219-63878516 GCF_001194135.2 Octopus bimaculoides | reverse complement strand
CAACATCTTCACTTGTCACTGCCAAATGTAATGTGATGTTAAAAAAATTCCCCTTAACATTACAACCAGTCACACTGGCTTTCAAAGACCAGTGGGATAAAGAAATCTTTTACTGAAAAGACACATGAGTTGGTAAGAAAAATCTAACTGCAAAATGCTGCCATAAAATAAGTTCCCATCCAACATATACAAGCATGGGAAATGATTGTAAAAATGCAAGCAGATACTAATGACAATTTTCCTCATATCAATGGAAAAACTTACTTTCATTTGTTGCTTTTGCTGCAAAACAAAGTGCTTCCATGGTGCAATATTCTGTGATATCTTAACTATCATTTGTATAGCTTTGTTAAGGCTTTGTTGAATTTCATCTAAACTTGGACAGAGGACAACATTTGGAATTTGTAGGACAATCTTGCTTAAGAATAATGGTGATTTTGTGTCAGTCTTGTATGGTTCCTTATACTTATTAGCATTCTGAAGACGACGTTTCAGAAAATCTAGTGTCAGACGTGTACCTGGAAACAGAGACAACAGATAGGAATATCATTATCTCAAATTTGATTCAACAATGGCAATGCTCCACGAAGTCATTGCAACAAGCATATATAGTATTTACTAAATGAACCCTTAATCAACATATGATACATTTATCAACATATACATTTATCAACATATGATACATTTATTGCCAGAAGAGATGACTAAAAGGAAAGCTTACAAGAGGGCATCTGACTGAAACATACTGTTTTGAAAAATACAGTAAAACTCTGCTAACAAGGAAAACAAAGTATGATGATGATGATGATAACGATGACAATGATGATGATGATGGTGGTGGGCAAAAGTTTTTTAAGGTTATTATTTTAAAGTAATTTTAAGACTAACAACTGATCATTTACTGATGAGAAACCTCTATAATGAAAATTGCGTAAAATTTATAATTAGATTAGTTTCCAAAGATTATATCTAGTTTCACCTCTGAGCTAGGATGATACCCTGAGCTGCTTTCTTACCTCTTCTACCGAGTCATACCATATGCATTTGTCTCTCCTCCTATTGTCACTTCTTACTATACCTCAACTCCTAGATGATTACAGGTAAGTTCACTGCCATCAATTCACCATGAGGAAGGTTCGTTGCTGGGAAAGGTTAGCAAGAAAATATATCCATAGTATCTCACCATTAATGGTTAAAAACTATGTTATTGAAAAAAAACAAAACAAAAAAAAAACAAGCAGTGAAATAATAACAGTGAACTTTCCCTGTGGTGAATTGATGACAGTGAACTTGCTGGACATACTGCTTAACACCACACTAACCACTTCAATCCAACAAGGGAATAGCTGAATGATTGATCAACCTACAAAGATAGCAGTTAAATCTCCCCCAAATTCTACCCCACTGTGTAACTTGTAAATGGAAACTCTTTGGGAAACCACCAGATGGAATGTAATCGTAATTCAAAGATAAACTCAAATAATACACTATTACACCAAATCTCCTTGAGAATTACATTAAAAATAAATGCACCCAAATTTTCAACCCATGGAAAACGGACATTAAATGATGATGATGATGATGATGTGTCTATAGAATACTAATTAAATGAGCTGGCCATTCCATTGATTGAATAAGTGGAGGACTCATCATCAAAACTGAAAAAAATCCAACATCATTCATGTCTGTGTATATGTATGCATATGTGTATGTGTGCATGCAGATGTGTGTGCATGCAGATGTGTGAGCATGCAGATGTGTGAGCATGCAGATGTGTGTGCATGCAGACGTGTGTGCATGCAGATGTGTGTACATGCAGATGTGTGTGAATGCAGATGAGTATGTGCAAGCAGATGTGTATGTGTGCATAAGCATGTATGTGTTTTTGTATGTCAATATGTACAAATATTTATATATATATTAGCAGAAATACCCGGCGTTGCCTGGGTTGAAGAGAATAATGAAATCTAAAAACGCCGTCTAGACTACGCATCATCTTTATATATAGAGATGTATATACACACACGCACCCAAACACACATATATATATGTATATCAATATAAATATATGAAAGTCAATGAAGTTTCGTAAAAGAAGGTGATCATGTACATACTTTCTTGCTGTTGTGATTATAACACCTCATTGTAAACTATGTTCCTTGTTTTCCCTTGTGGAGCATATACAAATAGGTTTTTTGTTGCTGCCCACTCTTGAGCAGCCAACATACAGTTGTCCATGTGAGAAGCAGGGCTCTTCCAAGAGAAGACCAGCTACAGACAGTGTTTGACCCTGATAT
>NC_068990.1:63839488-63875280 GCF_001194135.2 Octopus bimaculoides | reverse complement strand
ATAGTGGAGGAGATATTATGTTGCCGTGTGCTCGAACTCTGCAAGAAGTTAATAATTTTTTTTGACTAAAACACAACTGGAACCCTAAGTAAGGCATGTGTAAAATTTGAATGAAATTGGTTGCGTAGTTCTCGAGTTTTAGGGATTCACACACACACACAGACAGACAGACAGACAGACAGACAGACAGACAGACAGACAGACAGACACACATTCTCATTTTTATATATATAGATATCTATATTACATTTAACAATAGCATCAGTGTTCCTCTGGGTAAAGTAACCAAACATGGCATAATAACAACAGGGCTGGCACTCTTGGCAACGTTGGTTCTTGTGTTTATTATCAGGACTCATGCAAGGAAACCCATTGGCAATAGTGAGCCCTTGTCGTTCTTCTTCTTTCAGGTTAGAGATCAGCAGATTGGCTAAATCCTCGACTGATTTTTCCACCAACTGGCTGGAACTAAAAAAAGAGAAAATATTCATGTTTTATTTTTTAAGTTAAAAATGGCAGAGAACTAATTACAGATTTCTAATATAGGCATAAGGACCAAATTTTAACAGGAGGGAAGAATCAGTTATAGACTAAAATGTTAAAGAACCCCCTTTGGTCATGAATGATCATGGGATTGCAACTAGAAAGTTACTCTCCGAGGCACATGTCTGGACAAGGTTGTTTGCAGAAGACCAGCAGTTGCCCATGCATACCAGACTTTCCTCTCCATGCCACAGATGTTACCCAAGGAAAAGGCAAAGGCCAATACAGCTTGGCACCAGTAATGTCACAACTCATTTCTACAGCTGAGTGAACTGGAGCAATGTGAAATAAAGTGTCCTGCTCAAGAACACAACACACAGCATGGTCCAGTAATTGACCTCACTACCTCGGTGCTCTAACCACTCAGTCATTGGTACTTATTTTATCAGCTACTATAAAGATGAAAGGTAAAGTTGACTACAGCCAGATTTGAACTCAGAATACATAGGAAGATAACTAAATACCATGAAATATCTGCCAATACAACCATCCTTCAAACTACTAATTAACTTCCAATTTTGACACAAGGCCAGCAATTTTGAGGAAAGGGATTACTTGATTACATCAACCCCAGAATTCAACTGGTACTTATTTCATCCACCCCAAAAGGATGAAAGGCAAAGTCAACCTTTTTGGAATTTGAAATCAGAACATATAGACAGATGAAATACCACTAAGCATTTTACCTGCCTTGCTAATGATTCTGCCAGCTTACCATCTTGCAAACAACTAATTATTAATGAACCAAGACATATATGAAGGGGTACTGAAAAGTTCCTGGCTGTAAGGGTATCATGAAAGGCCTGGTTGAAGGCTCAAACTTCCAACTTTTTGTTTTTTTTTACAGGGTTTAGAAAAACTGTAGGACTGCTGCAATAAGCATGTGACTCTGAGACGGGGAATATGTTGAATAAAATTATAATTAACTGATTCCTCCTGTATTTTCTTCTACCCCAAGCCAGGAACTTTCCAGCACCTCCTTGTAATGTCAATTTACATATCAGTTAACATCACTTGTCTGTGTAGCATCACTTCAGTGTATCAGTTTCATCTTGAATTCAATTTCGAGAATATTTTAGACAAATAAATTTCAATGAATTATCTTTAATAATTTTATCTCAAGTGAAGAGGTTAAGTATAACTTGCAAAATCAATATATCCTTTTTCTTCTATATCGTTCTTCAATATGATTTTATGTCTGTAATATTCTGATAGATATCTCAGGCTGAGAACACGAATTTTTCATTCTTTGAACTTTATGTATTCCTTCTTAATGGTATATAATTATTGAAATATATAGTTTGTAAATAGAGCCCACGTTTGCAAACTATAATTTCATAATTGAATATATTTAACCAAATAAAATGCCTAACTGCCTGCTTTTCATTTTTTCTATCATTTGATCTATCTATCTATCTATGTATTTCTCTCTCTCTATATATATATATTCATATATATATATATATATATCTGCCTACCTACTTACCTATCTACCTACCTACCTACCTATCAACCTACCTACATAACTATCTACCTATCTCTGTCTGTCTGTGTGTCTGTTTGTCTATCTATCTGTCTATCTATCTATTTCTCCCTCCCTCTCTCTCTCTCTCTATATATATATATATATTTATATATATATATATATCTGCCTACCTACTTATCTCTCTACCTACCTACCTTCCTACCTACCTACCTACCTATCAACCTTCCTACATAACTATCTACCTATCTCTGTCTGTCTGTCTGTCTGTTTGTCTATCTATCTGTCTAACTATCTAGTTTTCTCTCTTTCTTTCTTTCTATCTGTTTGGCTGTCTGTCCATCCATCTGTTATCTATCTAACATGTTACAAGCTAATGAAAGTGGGGTGCTATTCACAGTTACTCAAAATAAACCTGCTTGAGAAAGTAGCCAAACATCCCTCAAATCACACTGTTGTCATACAAAGAGGAAACAATGAATGAAGTAGTCCCTAATGTATAAAAAAAAGACAGGATGGTTATCGTTGGAACACCTTTGATTACAGGACTACTCAAACAGTCCTAGGGGGTTCAAAAGTGACATGTAACATTAAGTGTTAGTCTTTGTATAAAGATAATCTTTCTGTTTATGCTATGTTACAAAGAATTAACAGAGCGTTAATTACATTCTTTAAAAATACTAGTTTCAAATTTTTGTGCAAGGCCATCAAAATTTTGGTGAGAGAGTAAGTCAGTTACATTGATCTCGGTATGTAACTGGTACTTATTTTATTGCACCTGACAGGATGAATGGCAAAGTTGCCCAAAGATGGAATTAGAACTTAGACACAAGAAATGCTACTAAGCATTTTGCCTGGTATGCTAACGATTCTTTGTTCTAAAGGTACAAGGCCTGAGATTTTGTAGGGTAGGGACTAATCAATTACATCAACTCCAGTGCTTCACTGGTAACTTAATTTATCGACCCTGAAAGGCTGAAAAGCAAAGTTGACCTCGATGGAATTTGAACTCAGAATGTAAAGACGAACGAAATATCGCTAAGCATTTCATCCAGCATGCTAACAATTCTGCCAGCTCCTCTGCCTCAAATATAACTACAACATTGATTGAGTTACTTCTGAAATGTCTTGTTCTCCCAGGAGTTGATTTAAATCTATCAGAAAATGGTATCTTTCATCCTGAAGTCCATTCTCTTCATAGTAGTTCTCTTCACTAAAGCCTTCAATGCAACTTTTCAAGCTCTATATTAAGGTACCAAAACCCTACTGCAAGCACCTTATATTTCACAATGCTTATGGGTATCTAAATGTGGGCAGAGGCTTATGTTTACTTGTCTGTATGACTTACTCTGGCAGTGATATTATGTGAATATACATAGCATATTGGTTAATGCAATAAGGTATCAACTATGAGTAATGAACATTTTTCAAACATGAAAATAAAAGAACATCTTGGGCTAACAATGGGGGACCACAACCTTGTGCAGTGATCTGCTACAATAAAGCAGCCAAATCTTCAAACTACACCATATATTCTTTAAAAAAAAGGACTTCACTGGATAATCTAAACTTATATGTACAAAAAGGCAGGATAGTCACATCTGGATTGTCTTTCATCATAGATCTGCTAAATGATACTGACTTGGGTGTAAAAACGAGCAATGACAACAACAGCAGCAACAACAACAAAAACAACAACAACAACAACAACAACAGCAGCAGTAGCAGCAGCTGTTGCAACAGCAACAGCCACAACAACAACAACAAGAGCTAGTGTAATATAACTGGGATGGTTACAATGTCAGACATACTGCTTCTTAAACCCTATAGAAAGTAAATACATCTGGTTATCATAATAATAATAATAATAATGATGATAATAATAATAATAACAACAACAATAATGATTATAATAATAATATTCTGCTCAATACCATAGATTTGCTTATCAGTTGTTTGACCTTAACCAGTTGAGTGCATGTCCCTTGGTAGCTGACGATATATATGTATCTCTGATCATGAGCAGAAGTAGTGGGGGAGCACAATAACCATGTGTTGAGAGGAATTCTTTGGAGTTTGAATAATTCACCTCTGGAAACATGGGTGTTTCATCCAAAATCCTTAAGCAACCCTTATTCAGGGTCCTTTTTAGCAGAATAGGCGACTCAACCTGAAGAAAATTTTAACTGGATCTTACCTGCAAGATCATATGAGATCACTGTGTCATGCACATATGGTTGTGATGCATGTGACTGGTGTACCCTTATTAAACGGGTAGTCATGATGGGTATTTTGGGCTTCGTATATTTGTACCCCAGTGTCACTTTGATGGCATGCACTGCTCTCTCACTCAATAAGTGGAAGCACAAGGCCTCAAATTTTGGGGGAAGGATTATGTTGTTTAAATCGACTACCAGTGTGTAACTGGTACTAATTTTATCAACCCCGAAAGGATGAAAGGTAAAGTCGACCATGGCGGAATTTGAACTCAGAATGTGATGGCAGATGACGTACCGCTAAGCATTTCACCCGGTATGCTAACAATTCTGCCAGCTTGCAGCCTTCTCAATAATAGTAATAATAATAATCAAAAGATGTAAGTCAATTACGTTGAACCTAGTGCTTAACCTGTACTTATTTTATTGACCCCAAAACAACGAATGGCTAAGTTGACTTCGGTGGCATTTGAACTGAGAATTTAAAGACAAACGAAATGCTGCTAAGTATTTTGCCTGGCAATATTGGCCTTGTTATCAAACAAGTTGTAGTGTCCCTGATCATAACAACTTGTCAGATGACAACAGCTATGATAATGAAGAGGGTGATGGGAATAATATCAAACATATAGATGGCAAGATTAACAAGAGCTAACCATGTTTTATAAAAAATAACGAAGGACCTGGACTTACATGTTGATGGCTTCAGCTGCAGTAGAAACTACTTTGCTTGTTTTTTCCAGAAACTCATGCACAGTAATAGGTTCGTCCTCAGGCAATTCGCAAAGTGGCATCAGAGAAATGTCATCAAGGACAGCATCAATCTGACATTCAAGGAGGTCGGTCACTCTCTTTACAATCTTCTTCAGTTCATGAATGGCCTGGTTACATTTCACCACATCTAGTGGGATATATAAGACAATCCATTTAGGGATTTAATCATATCAGTATGATCACCAATTGCATGCATGCGCACACACACACACACACACACACACACACACACACATACATGCACACACACACACACACACACACATTCTGAGATTTATTAATACATATCTATATGTTGGTTGTTGAAAACTGTAGGAAGCTTGTCGTATATGTTTGAGCCATGTATATATGTGGTGGTGTATGGATGTGTGTAGGAGTCCGTGTATGAAATGAGTTAGTGTTGATATTCCATGTTTGTCACTACATGAGAAAAACATTGATGATAGGTGTAGGCATGGGTGTATGGTAAGAGGTTTGCTTCCCAATCACTTAGTTCTAGGTTCAGTCTCACTGCATGCCATCTGAGCAAGTGTCTTCTGGTATAGCCTTGGGCTAGTCAAAGCCTTGAGTGGATTTGGTAGACAAATGCTGAAAGAAACATGTTGTGTGTGTGTGTGTGTGTGTGTGTGTGTGTGTGTGTGTGTGTGTGTGTGTGTGTGTGTGTGTGTGTGTGTATGTGTGTGTGTACCTGTGTACCTGTGTTTGTCCTACACCACCCCTTGACAGCTGGTGTTGGTTTGTTTACGCTCTTGCAGACCAATAAAAGAAGCATTTACATACAACTGGTAATTGGTATTTTGAAAAAACAACTTACAAGAGTTGATATTAAATGAGGTCCAAGTGAGTTGTCCAAGACCAGGTTTTAAAACCTTCTCTACATGGTCGCGCAAGGGTTTTGTTAAAGTCCACAGCACCTGAGGAATGGTCGTTTGAATATGTTTGTATTTTACCAACATGGAGTTGAGGCTGCAAAGAGATTTGAAAAATGTTTTTCAGTCAGTTTAGTAAACAATTGCTGGAGAATGCAGTAGTCTATAGATATGTGTTATTTTATGTTAGTAAGCTTTTAAGAGAAGTTAAAAAGGTAATGGGTAAAGACCCCCTTTGGTCATGAATGATCATGGGATTGCACCTAGGAAGTTCCTCTCAGAGGCAAAAGTCTGGGCAAGGCTGTTGTGGAAGACCAGCAGTTGCCCATGCATAACAGTCTCCCCTCTCCACACCACTAATGTTGTTCAAGGCTGATACAGCCTGGCACCAGTGACATCACAACTCATTTCTACAGATGAGTGAAGTGAAGCAACATGAAATAAAGTGTCTTGCTCAAGAACACACCACACAGCCTGGTCTGGGAATTGAACTCATGACCCCGCCAGCTGGAAGTCTGACACACTAACCACTGAGTCACAGAGGAGAATTATATGTAAAGATATATCAAAGAGTTAAATTCAAGTATTAGGAAAGACAGTCTGGTTATAAGGATTAAATAGGAAAAACTGTTCACCTATATACTGAAACAAACTTTTGGTAACAATTAGGTGAAAGCTGTACATAAAAATTAGAAGAATGGGTAGATTGGATAATGATACTAAATCCATATCTTTCTATAAGAAACTAGTGAAAAAATAGTTAATTTCAAGACACTAGAGTGGTAGTTGTCAAAATGGTACACATTTAGATAAAATGAGAAATAGCTATGGCTGTGCAATGATATCTTCACTGAAATCTGGAACACAAAGGAACAGAGACAGTAGCTGGACATTTAGCATTTAACCGGTCATATTTGGCCAAAACATTCTGCCTGTCTTATATTCAAACTGACTAGATCCAGCTTCTCACACCTATCCTACAATGTTATTCTAAAAATAATCAATTGCATCATTGAAATCTTGAAGCTACAAGATAATGCATGACAATTCAAAACAATATGAATAAATAAGCATTCATCATCATCATCGTTTAACGTCTGCTTTCCATGCTAGCATAGGTTGGACGATTTGACTGAGGACTGGCAAGCCAGAAGGCTGCACCGGGCATGAGGGCCAGTCACATGGTACTGGCAATGAGGGCCAGTCACACGGTACTAGCAATGGCCACGCTCAAAAAGGTGTTTTTACATGCCACCTGCACAGGAGCCAGTCCACTTTTGACAAAATAATGTGAATGCTAAAGGCTTAAAGACCTTTGCAATTTGTGGAAGAAAGATTACTGCACTTTTATGGTCATATTATGCAGAATAAGGATTAGTGCTGGTGCTAAAAGACTATCACTACTGAGAATGAAAGATGCTTGTAGGTAAACTGAAGAAAACAGGTAAGGTTCAGAATGGAGTATTGCTCTCACATCGGTGATGGTGTTGCTGCTGCTGCTACACAGACATCTAAGGGCACATCATCTGATTGATCAGTATAAAGTCATTCACAGATGTGTTTCAACCTTTGACTCATAGGTGCATTTCCTTCTTTCTCTGCCTTTTTTTTTACCATTAATATAAAGGCCTCTGTTCCTTGGAGCCTGCTGGACTTCTCAGCTTACCCAACTCTCCTCTTCTCATCACCCTTGTTGTGTTCAAATCCCTTTTCTAGCCTTGTACTAATCCCTACGACCAGTCCTTCCTTCCTTCCTTCCTTCCTTCCTTCCTTCCTTCCTTCCTTCTAAGAACATCAGTCCTCTGGTTATTCCTCCCAGCACATGTTTTTTTCCCATTTGGAGGTATGTAGCTTAGTGGTTAGTGTATTGGACTCAAGATCATAAGATTGTGGTTTTGATTCTTGGACTAGGTAACACATTGTGTTCTTAAGCAAAATGCTTCATTTCACATTGCTCCAGTCCACTCAACTGGCAAAAATGAGTAATCTTGTGACGAGCTGCCATCTCATCCAGGTGAGGAATTTATACTCCATGGAAACCAGGAAACCAGCCCTTTATGAGTCAGCATGACTCGAGAATGTAACTTCACCTTTTATTTACGTCTTTCCCAAAGAAGTTGACTTACAAAGATTCAATTTTACAGGTTTCAGATTGCCATGGCCACTGCCCTTTTCTCCAGACCCAGCAAGTGAAAAACACAATGTGTAGAGGAGCAGTGATTGCAGTTTTGTGGTACTATTGCATAAAGTGATGATTTGTGCTAGATAAATTAGAACCATGCATTGACAGTGAAAGATGTACATAGCAAAGAGGAAACATGAAGAAGTAGTGAAGACAGGGCCTCAAAGACAAGATGATGCACATAATGACAGAGAGCAGAGACAATTTACTGAACTATGGATCTGCCTAATCTATGCTAGGATGGAAAAATAGGCATTAGATCATGGTAATCATGGTGAGGATGAAATATGTAGTGAGTCCAATGAGTAGCAAGTGGTATAATGTTGCTATTCTTTTATTCCTTTATTCCTTTATTCTTTTACTTCTTTCAGTCCTTTGACTGTAGCTATGCTGGAGCACTGCCTTCAAGGGGTTTTTGTCGAAGAAATTGATGCCAGAACTTATTCTTTGTAAGCCTAGTACTTATCCTATCGGTCTTTTTTGCTGAACCACTAAGTTATGGAGAAAACACTCCAGCATCGGTTGTCAAGTGATGGCAATGGTGGGGTAGGGGACAAACTCAGATACACACACATAAATACACACACACACACACACACACACACACACACATATATATATATAAGATGGGCTTCTTTCAGTTTCCATCTACCAAATCCACTCACAAGGCTTTGGTCAGCTCAAAGTTATAGTAGAAGATGCTTGCTTAAGGTGCCATGCAGTGGGACTGAACCTGGAACCATGTGGTTGGAAAGTAAGCTTCTTACCACATAGCCATGCCTGCACCTATGTTGGTCTCTATCTTTTATCTTTTACTTGTTTCAGTTATAAAACTGTGGCCATGCTGGGGCACCACCTTGAAGAACTTTTAGTTGAATGAATTGACACCAGTGCTTATATTTTTTTAAGCCTGATACTTATTGTATCAGGCTGTTTTTGCCAAACCATCATGTTATAGGGACATAAACAAACCAACACCGGTTGTCAAGTGGTGATGGGACACATACACAGACACAAAGACACACACATAGATACGTGTGTGCATGTCTGTGTGTATACGATGGGTTTCTTTCAATTTCTATCTAGCAAATCCACTCATAAGGCTTTGGTTAGTCTAAGGCTATAGTAGAAGACACTTACCAAAAGTACCACACAATGGGACTGAATCCAGAACAATGTGATTGGGAAGCAAGGTTGTCACAGCACAGCCATGCCTGCACCTAATTCATATATATGTAAGCTAGCAGTACATTTAGGAGTTTTATTGTTAGGTATGAATTAGAAACATTTTCATTGATTCTCAATTCCAGTTTCTTTAACTTGGGTCTGATTTTTCAATTATGTATGAAAATGTTAAAATTGTATATACTTCCAACCCATACAATGAGAAAGATATAAATTAAAGTGGACTGAAAAATAAAGTAAAATACACACGCTGTATAGTTTGATTTGAATATATTCTCCTTGAGTGCAAGTTCTCTAGCAGTTTCTGGAATTTCAAGATTCAAGGAAACTAACCATTTTGCTTCTTCTATAAGCTCAATTATATGGTAATCAAAATTAACATGCATTTCCTGTGTTTCTGGATGACGAACCAAAAGGGAAACATGAAGACCATTTTTTATACTGTCTACTGCTTTGCACCAGCTTTGGTAATAGAGTAGCTGTCAGTTGATAATGGAAAGGAAATTAGAAAAAAAAAAACATGAAAAGTAGATATAAAATATGTCTGATAAATGTTCAAGTTAAAACAGGCAACAGTGAATATCTAATAATGATGGCAGTTTGGGTATAGACAAAGACAATTAACAAAATTCAGCTGAAATGTTGTGAGATCAGACCCTGCTTCCGACACAGTAATATTCTTGAAACAAAATATTAAACAACTGCTTTCCGTTTCTATTAAAAACTTAACCAAACCTCTTTTGCCCCCATATTTCTGTTGAAATACACTGTTTTTGTTTCAATTAATTTTTAAAATAATAAAGAATTTAATAAAGTAATTGTCATTGTCAAGCTAGTGTTTGGCATTGAAATTCACTGAAATTTTGAAGGAAGATTTAAATTTAGATAACTTGAACAAATATAGTTTACTACTTGACCTTTTAATAGGTGACCTTCAATAGGTGACCAACTTTATTAACTTAAATCATAGAAATAAAGGTTGTCCTTAGGGTGTTGGTATCAAAAAGGTTACATAAAGAGATATAAAAGATAATAAGAGGAAAATAGTATAGTAAAATTCATAGGGAAATGTGAATTGACACAGTGGTGTAGTAAGGATTCAGTACTGAAGAGCAAAGACAATTTCGTCAAACTCACTTTTAGTAATAATCATGACAAGCAAGAGGAAATTTTGTATCCTTTCACACCTGTGCACAAAAGCAACTATATACCTCATTCTCTCACTTGTTATGCTCTGAATTGACACAGAGAGCTAGTAGTGCAGAAATCAAATGATTTTACACAAAGAGAATAGATGCAGACAAAGTTTCATGGTTACTCATAATAGAAGAACAATGAGAGTCTGTAATTATCATGTTTTCTTAAATATGCCTCAAGCATTTTTGAACTGGCAACAAGTTTGTATTTATATAACAGGTGGTATGAAAAATTTCCCTGACTAGTTCTGTGGCATGCCAACAGATGGCAGCACACTGTTGTGTGTGCAGTGAGAGCTAGCAGTGACCTTCATGAGGCAGTGTGTTGAGTTACATCGCTGTGTTTACTTCAAAAGTTGTAAAATTTGTATTTTTGTGATCTTGTGATTGCTGTAGTCTGCGATTTTGTCATGAACAGGAACAAAGAACCAACATGAAATTTTGCGTTAAACTTGGGAAGTCTGCTACAAAGACATTGGGCATGCTTCAGCAAGCTTACAGCAATGAAGCAATGGATCATACACAATGTTTCGAGTGGCATCGGCACTTCAAAAGCTGAAGAATGTCCCTGGAAGATGATGAGCAATTTGAAAGACCTGCCACAAGTGTCAACCCCAGAAATGTGGTACTGTGCAACAATAATTTGGTTCCCCCAAGGCCAAACCATCAACTGTGAGTTCTACTGTGATGTTTTGAGGCATTTGAAGGAGGACATTTGCCAAAAATCACTGGATTCGTGGAGCGTGAATAATTAGATGCACCCTGTCACCAAGCTATCCTCAGCTGTGATTTTCTTGCCAAAAACAACATGGTATCACTTCTGCACCTGCCCATTTTGCCAGATTTAGCACCTGCACACTTCCATCTCTTCCATAAGAAGAAAATACAGCTCAAAAGTCACTGTTTTAACACCGGTGTTGAGATCAAGTGTGAATCACAGAAAGTCCTCGACTTGCCAATGGAAAATTACTTCCAGGCTGGATTCCAAAAGTGGCAGGAATGCTGGGATCAGTGTATGGTTACACAAGGTGACTATTTCAATGAAGAAGATATTAAAATGCAGGTAAATAAGTTATATTTTATTAAACATAACTAATCCTGGAACTTTTTGATACCACCTAATACATCACTGCTTAACACTGTAACCTTGTATTTTAATTTTTTATAGATATTCACAAAGTTAGTTCAATGGTTCCAACCATTTGGCTAAAATAGAATTATAAACACGCATCATTTCTCTTCAGTAAATGTTGGTAACTAAATGATAAATAGTCAAGAATACAGATTTTAAAATCAAAATTTTTATCAAATGCATTAACTCTGAAAAGCCATTATTGAGGATTTATCTGACAATTTCTGTACAATGGAATTAATACAGCAAAGTTTAATTAATTTTCTGGTATGGAATATATATAATATATAGAACTATCTAACAACAATAGAATCAACCATTGCCTGAAGAGATTGTCATATTAAAGATTCTTATTAAAGAAAAATTAGATAACTTTCTGTCACAGCTCTTCTTTGCCAGAGATGTCATGGGATTCTCAACAACTATAAATCAGAAAAGGCCATGATTTATCCAACATTGTGTCAAATCCAGCAAATTAAATTTCAAAATTCTTTTCAAAACCCTCTATAATATGGTTTATTTGTTTGCATGAAACACTCTCTTAATTTTTCTCTCTTTCTCTAACTTATTTAATCCACTCCCATCCACTACTCTACCATTTTCTCTCTTTTTCTCTATGCACATAATATACCCTCTTATAAACAAGCACATTGCAATTTACCTCAAATTCCAATAAGACACTGGCCATTTTATTATAGCTGGCAATAATACTCTGTGCATCTGGATGCTGTAAGCAACAAAAACATCACATTCAACGCTTCAGAAAATAATATTATGTAAATTTAACATGCCTGCATGCACATATGCATGCACGCTCACACGCACACACACGCATGCGTGCACACACACACACACTCATGACAGAACAACAGAAAACAATATCAGTGATATGTTCAAAATTTTCACTGCTACAACTGTTTCAGTAACTTTCATATAATATTTCAGAGAAGTACTTTACTGGCAGATGATCTGATTTGAGATGATACATTGAAACTAAAGCATGGAGAACACATATTGGTCATTGTAAAACACACAAAAATTGATAACTTCACTTAAACATTATTATTTGGATAACATGTTGCAGAAAATTAAACATCCTTGTACTCTGCAACCTTTTATTGTGTTCTATATTGTTTCACTGTTATTCTCTTTCATTTCCCCCCACTTTATTGCATCTTATCCTGTTTTATTTGATTTTATTCTATTTTATTTAATTTCTTCTCATCTTCCTTCCTACTTGTCCTGCTCACAATATTACCCTGTTATCAAAATTTTTATCACACTAACTATAACTTGGTCATTGATAGAATCTCAATGAAACTGCTCTGAGATAAAGTTGCTGGCCAGTATATATATAGGCCGCAGGGTTTTAGATGTAATTTTTATCTCTCATTTATATAGGTCAGTAATTCTGGTTGTCACCATCTGGTGCTCATTGAACTTTGTACAGTCTTGGCTATACTCAGTCTTCTCTATATTTCACAGGTGTCATTCTAGTCATTGCAAATAAGAATGCCAAATTCTTCTATGTTTTTGATATTTCCATTGTTTATAGTTATGCATCATTTTTTGTGTTTTTAGCTATTTTCAATGCTTTTGTTTTGGGAGGATTTGAATAATTGCATTGTTTACTCAATTAACTAAACCTTGTAGTTCTTGCAGGCTGGCAGCTATGAAGACTACATTGTCTGCATAACTCAGATTTGTGATGACTTTACTATTAATTTTGATGCTTCCAGTGAAACCATACAGCGTGTCTCTCATAGTATATATTAAAGAGGTGCAGAGAAGAATGCAGTCCTGGCAGACACATTGTTTGAGATCAAATCAGTCTATTAGCCCAAGAGTTGCTTGAACTACTGCACCTTTGTTTCACATACAAGTTTTTGATAAATTCTACTATATAAGAAGGGAATCCTATTTTGATCATATTTATTTCTTTATTGCCCACAGGGGGCTAAATATAGAGGGGACAAACAAGAACAGACAAAGGGATTAAGTCGATTGCATCGACCCCAGTGTGTAACTGGTACTTATTTAATCGAACCCGAAAGGATGAAAGGCAAAGTCGACCTTGGTGGAATTTGAACTCAGAACATAACAGCAGATGAAATACTGCTAAACATTTTGCCCAGCGTGCTAACGGTCCTGCCAGCTTGCTGCCCTATTTTGATCATATTGATCCATGATACATTAAGTGAGTCATTATTGAGGGCTTTTTTTGTAATCAATGAAACAAAAAAAATGTCATCATTATATTCCTGATCCTTTTCAGTTACCATTTTAAGGTTCAATATTTGGTTTCTTGTTCCTCTTCCAGATCTAAAACCTGTTTGTTCTCTTCACTAATTTTTTTCTTCTAGCTTCGTTTTTATTCTGTTTGAGATGATTTTGAGTAGAATTTTGCTGCAGTGGCTTATCAGTGCCATAGTTCTATTGCATTGCTGCACATCCCGTACATAACCATAAGAAGGCACATGGCTCAGTGGTTAGAGTGTTGGCTTCACAATCATGAGGTAGTGAGTTCAATTCCCAGACTGGGTTGTGTGTTGTGTTCTTGAGCAAAACACTTTATTTTCATGTTGCTCCAGTTCAGTCAGCTGTAGAAATGAGCTGTGATGTCACCAGTGCCAAGCTGTATCGGCCTTTACCTTTCCCTTGGTTAACATTGGTGGCATTGGGGAGGTTGGTATGCATGGATGACTGTTGGTCTTCTATAGACAACTTTGCCCAGACTTGTGCCCTGGAGGGTAACTTTCAAGGTGCAATCCCATGGTCATCCATGACCGAAGGGGATCTTTATCCTTGCTTGGCATATCTTTATTTAGGAGCGACTGTAAATATTGACCTAACCCAATCATCTGACCAGCTTTTATTTATCCAGATCAAAGTGCATAGTTTCTGAAAGTATACTGCTATATGCTTATTGCTATTTTTAATTAACTCAGCTGTTGTTTCACTGAAGCCAGAACTTTTTTACTTTTCAGTTCTCTAATTATTTTCTTGAATTCATAGCAGACAGAGTGGTGGTTCATTGGTATCAACAGGATAGTGTATTAATGGTCCTATCACAGTGTTGCCATTCTTCTTATAGAGGTCGTTGCAGTACTGTTTCTGTGATACTTTGACTTCCTCACCTTCACAGAGTGCTTTTCTAATCTCATTTTTGACTGTCAATTGTTAATTTTAAATCTCTTCACTAGATTTTTTACCACCTGGTAAAGACCTACTGCTGTGTTTGTGATGGAATTGACTTCAATACAGCAATAGATACATAGCCATATACATTCACGTGCGCACGCACACACACACACACACACTCATATATGTGTGTAGATTATCAAATATATATCTGTAGATACATATGTACACTCGTCATTTACACATACATTTTTATGCTTGTTTATGACCACGAATATTTTGATATAGCATGCCAGAGCATTGTGTCTAGAATACATAATAACATAACAGCATAAATAAACTGTATCTTATACACAATCAAAGATGTTGCAAACGATGTATAGTCATCTTGAAAGAACTTGATCAAATATTAATATAAAACAATACAGTAATGTACAACATAGCAGCAAAGCTAAGATGAATACTTATGAATAATAACAAAAATACTGTGCAGTAATAATTGATATAGAATCAGTGGTGGTGGTGGTTTTGGTGGGGATGATGATGATGATGATGATGATTTAACTGAACAATTGATTAAATCAGCATAGGTACAAATGGCTAAATGAGTTAAAGCGATAGTGAATTACTGGATGTAAACCCTATATAAAATTAATATTATTAATATCAATATTATTTGTAAGTAGGCTTTAGACTAAATCATATACACATGCACAAACATGTATGTATTTATTTTAGCTATAAAAGTAAAGTAATGTCCTTAGTAGAAAATACTGTAAATGAGTAGGATTTGAAAAAGAAAATCAATATAGGAGCAGGCATGGCTGTGTAGCAAGCTGCTTGCTTCTTAACCTCATGGTCCCAGGTTTAGTCTCACTGCATGGCACCTTGGGCAAATGTCTTCTCTTCTACTATACCTGCAGGCGAACCAAAACTTTGTAAGTGGATTTGGTAGTTGGAAAGTGAAAGAAGCCTGTTGTGTATATGCGTGTGTGTGGTGGTAGTGGGGGAGTTTCAAAGGCAGAAGAACATCTCTGGAAGATGATGAGCAATCTGGAAGACCTGCCACAAGCGTCTTCTCCAGAAATGTGGAGAAAATTCCTCGACTTGTGCATGAAAATCGTTGGAGGACAATCAATGACATTGCTGATGTTGCTGGCATGTCATATGGGTCTGTGGAGGCAATCTTAACCCATTACTTACCAGTGATCTTATATGAGATCACTTAAAAATTACAAATTTCGTAATTATCTGTCAATATTTACACATATCTAACCTTTTTGCTATATCTACTAGGTATATTTCTCTGATATTCAAATGAGGTTTGCTAATTTTTCACCCAATATCTCGCTTATTTCTATTTAAAATGTTATTTTGAAATGTTATTTTGATCATTCCAGCGTGTTTCTCAGGCTGTTTTATGCTAGAAATCAAAGTTTCATAAAAAAATTCCAGTTAATAGAATTATGGGAGGTAATGGGTTAATGTCTGAATTGAATATGCAGTGTGTCTCTGCCAAGTTTGTCCCCCATCTGCTGAGCACTGAGCAGAAAGGACATCACATTGATGTCTGTCAAGATCTCCATCAGCATGCAGCTGATGACCCCTCATTCACATCAAGGACCATGTCAGTGATGAGAGTTGGGTGTACCCTGTGATGAAGCAACAGTCAGCACAATGGAAGAGTACTTCATCTCCACGACCAAAGAAGGTACACCAGAGCTGCAACTCAGTCAAGAGCTTGCTCATTGCTTTTTTTCAACATGCATGGTATTATGCATCACAAATTTGTCCCCCAGGGTCAGACCATCAATTGAGAGTTCTATTGTGATGTTTTGAAAAATTTGAGGAAGGACATTCAGCTAAAGTGACTGAATCTGTGGAGTGTGAAGAATCCAATTCTTAATGATGACAATGCACCCTGTCACCAAGCTCTCCTAACTCACGACTTTCTCACCACAATCAACATAGTGTCACTTCTGACCCACTCTGTTCACCAGATTTAGCACCTGTGGACTTCCCCAAAATGAAAATGCAGTTGAAAGGTTGCTGTTTTAACACTGTTTAACACAAAAGGTCCTCAACTCATGGAAAACAACTTCCAGGCCAGATTCCAAAAGTGGCAGGAACATTGGGACCAGTGTATTGCTGTGTAAGGTGACTATTTCGAAAGATATTGTATTAAAAATTAAGTAAATAAGTTATTTTTTATTAAACATAACTAGTCTAGGAACTTTTTGATACCACCCTGTATATTAAGAGTTCCAAGATATAAGGCGGTAAACAGAAGTTTAATGTCTAAATAGTGTCTTACTTATGACATTCTTATGTATAAAATTTTAAAATTCCTGTATTTAAATTTTATTAACTGTTTTTTTTTCTTGTGTTTTGCTAATGCAGATCAAACTGAGTTTTGTTTTTATAAATTTCCTCTCTGTGTTTGTGTGTGTGCAGGCATTGTTTTCAGCATTAACATGCTAAAGAGTTAAAACATCCTTGAACATAACCACAATTTAAAGAATCAAACAGCATGAATACTGTCAATTTAAGTTGCTGTTTTAGCCTCTAGTTTAATAGTTAAAGTGTAGGAAAATATTGAAAAAATTACCTTCAGAATATCAGGTTTGTTTCTAAACAACTTCATTGGTTCTTCAATTTGCCTGTACAGGTGTCTTACCCAATGAATTCGACCAGTCAAGGGTGGCATGTTTCGTGCAATGGCAGGGTCCATTTTTTGCTTCTGATATAGCCTGCGAACAGCTTCTAAGTCTTTATTGTAATGTCGCAGCAAAGTGTGGTAATGGTCACTGAGGTCAAGTTTAGAATCCTTTACAAGTTCAAATTTCAAGATTAATTCAATAGCCTTTGCTGTCTGCAGAAAAAGATGAACAAGTAGTGACATATATCCAAAACTATAATCAATATTATTAATGTTTAAGAGCTGGATTTTATTTAACTCATTAGCATTCAGATTACTCAGCCAAATGTAATGCTTATTTAATTTATGCACATTGCTTTGAAGTAACCATGTATTATCTCATAGCTTCAGGATTTCAATGATGTGGCTGTTTACTTTTAAAATACCATTGCAGATTAGATGTAAGAGGCTTGATCTGGCTGGTAGAATAAAACTGGTAGAATATTTGAACTGGATATGGCTGGTTTGAATGTGAAAGGGTTATGCAACCAATTATTACTTACCACATTGTACCTAATTTTAGAGTTTGGTATACTATTTAAAAATAAGATGAGATGATTGTTACTGGAATACATTGATTATAGAACTGATTAGTTTTAACTTGGAACAAAATTACAACAACAGCCATCATTGCAGCTAGTCTAATAATAATCTGATAGCAATTAAAAAAAAGGTTTAGCTTACAGGCAAGGAACGTTCCATCCAACCATGAACAAAATGCTGTATTGCCACCCGTATACTATCAGTCTGTGAGAGGAAATCTGCATAATCCTGATCAAACTGAAAATATTTAAAAAGAAGCTATAAATCTTATGTTAACAGTTGAGATGAAATGGTTTAGTAGATAGCATACTGGAATTTCTAGCTTGTTAGTCATATGCTCAGAATTGCTGCAAGTATTTTGTTGTACTTCTAGTCAAGGTAATTTTACATTGCTATTGCTGGCTTAGTAGTATTGAAATGGTAACAATATTTTTTTATGAAAGTTATCTGCAATAAACTGTTGCCATGTTTAGTGAGCAAATATATTCCTTTCTTCTTGTTTCCTTCAGCTCTTAGTGAAGTCATAAATGTACCATCATGATATATAGAATGTTTTGGGTATTTCAAACCTGGTGAAGGCCATCACTTTCTGGGCTTGATTATAGCCAACTTCTTCCAGAGCGAAATTAAGAAAGAGAACAAGAATTGCCTCCAGTATAGGAACTGGTATTTTATTTATTGACTCCAAAGAGGTGAAAGTCAATGTTCTCCACAGTGATATTCAATCTCAGAGTGCAGAAAGCTAAACTGAAAGAGAATTCAAGATCTTGCATTATAGATTCTTGTCTCTCATGAAAGATAACTACCCTTTAATAAATACCAATAAGAACCACACAAAATATTAGCAAAAAGATGGAATAAACTAATAAACGATAGAATAAACTGCAATATAATAAACATCACAACTTTTGTATCTTCAATGTTTTTCCTATTTTAAACATGGAAGATGAATTTTCCAGTTTGTTTGCAATTTTCATTTCCTTCTGTATATGACATTTTGAAAACTATTTTGCATCCAATGAAACTGGCTTTGCAAAAATATTTATTTGTGTATATTATGGTTAATATTTTTAATTTCTGAGGCTAACCACTTATATGTAAAATAGGAAAATGCGACATTGTTTTCAGTTGGATGTATTAATTCCAGCAGAGTAGAAAATAGAATATTTAGCCTAAGAGTACAAATATACAGGGTAAGAATCTATAATGTGCCACATTGAATAACTTGAAAAAAAGTGTTTTGCCACTCTTTTCCAACCCTTCTCTCCCTCTTTCGTCTCCCTCTCACCCATTTCACTCTTCAAGATTCTTACTCAGTAAAACCTTACCCGGCAACCATTAAATTCTCAAATAGTGTGGTGAGACCAAAATTTGACTAATTTCTAATTCATCAGTAAACCATGAAATAAACTAAGATAACTATGATTTGCCATTTTTCATGAATGAAACAAACAGTTGAGAGAAAAAATGGTGCCACGATCTTTCTGAAGAAGTTATAATAAATCAAAAACAGCTATATTTAAAATATAAACAACATACAAAAGATAGATTATTAGTAAGATTATAACTAAGACACTATACCAAGCTTAAGAGGTTGTCCTTAGAAGTGCTGTGATTTACAACAGCAAATGTCACAAAAAGTTCTAACTGGTGTATTTGATTACATTTGCATACAGTTTGAGAAATGGTTTAGTGAACAGAGTTGTATAATGCCCCAGCACAATCTAACCAATAATTTTACATATTCTATTCCCTTTCACTACATCTTGTTCTAGTTATTGAGTTTATTATACTTCTTTTTATTCCTGTACAAATAGATGTGCATATATGATATATGTATGATGTTTGTGCGTATATGTGTGTGTGTATATGTGTGTATGTGTGTGTGTGTGTGTGTGTGTGTGCATGTGTGTGTGGAAGAGGTAGACCCAGGAAAAAGCATGATCTTCGAACATTGGGCATCATGGAGTTTATAAGTGACTGAGACCTTTGGCAATATGCCATGCTTGAGAAGGCTCGTCAAGCCAAGTGAAAGCGTTACCAATGCCAGTGCCACGTAACCGACACCTGTTGCTGGCAGCATGTAAAAAAACATCTATTACACTCTTGGAGTGGTTGGTATTAAGAAGGGTATCCAGTCATAGTAACCAGATTGGAACCTGGTGTAGCTCTCAAGCTTACCACTTTCAGTCAAACCATTTAACCCATGCCAACATGGAAAGCAGATGCTAAATGATGATGATGATGATGATGATGATGATGATGATGATATATAATATTTTGCTTAGGCATTGCAATGCTAATAACCTGACATTAGAACTCAATACTGGTGATTGTTTTCATTAAGGAAATGTACAGGCAGAATTGTTAGCACATTGGACAAAATGCTTAGCAGCACTTCCAGCCCTTTCTTTCAAATCCCATCAAAGTTAACTTTGTCTTTATCCCTTTGGGGACTAATGAAATAAAGTACCACTCAAGTGCTAGTGTTGATGTAACCAATTTATGTCCTCTCTTCCAAACTGCTGGCCTTGTGCTGAAGTCAGAATTATTATTTGGTGAACTGCCAGAGCTGCTATCACTCCAGGCAAAATGCTTAGCAGTATTTTGTACATCTTTACACATTCTTATTTCAAACTTTGCCAAAGTTAGCTTTGCCTTTCCTCCTTCTGGGGTCAATAGAATAAGTACGAGTTGAGTACTTGGGTCGATGTAATTGACTTAATCCCATCCTCCAAAATTGCTGGCCTTGAGTCAAAATTTGAAACTGCTATTATTACCATAAAAAAAATTAAAAAATCACCCTTTCTGAACATTTTTCTGACAACATTACTTGAGGGGATTTGAACCCATAATTATCAACAAACTGTCAGGTAATCAATCAGAGAGTTCTTACTAATCTGCAAGTGGCTCAAATATTTATTTTATAACCATAAATATGATCATTTAGAGTTAAGTATGTTTATCAAACCACTCCTCGATGAGATAAGAATTCCTCCTAATCCTTAGCCTATTAGGTTGACGATTCTCTCACTTTTGCTACCTAGTTACAGAATTTTAAGATTTAGTAGTACAAAAAACAAAATCTTGATATACACATGAACACAGAGTTATTTGTCGGCATACCAAACATTTAACAGTTTGAAATAGTACTTTGAGGTAATGGCTGAGTTCAACTCTTACGTCTCTAACCAGCAGAACTAACATCCATCCATCCATACATACGAACAGACAGACAAGCATACAGACAGCTATACATACATGCAGACAGATAGACAGACATAGTGAGAGAGAGAGACAAACAGACAGGTGTACAGACAGATATAGAGACACAGACAAGTATAAAGACCGACAGTGACAGACACACAGACAGACATAGAGACATACATACATACATATGGAAAGACAGACATACATACATACATATGAAAAGACAGACATACATGCAGACAGACTGACGGACAGCAAGCAGACGGACAGACAGACAGGCAGACAGACGGACAGGTATAAATATCCATTTATCTATCTTTTGCTTTCCTGTTTTCTCTCTTTATAAATGAATGCTTTTCTCTAAATCATTCTTTCCTCTTCTCCTCCTTTTTCTTGCTCTTTTGTTACTTTCTTTCTCTATATCTTTTGCTTCTCTTAGCCCTCTCCACTTTTGTTTATTTTCCTCCAATGCTACTCTTTTCCAACCCATCTCTCCCTCTTTCCTCTCCCTCTCACCCATTTCACTCTTCAAGATTCTTACTCAGTAAAACCTTACCTGGCAACCATTAAATTCTCAAATAGTGTGGTGAGACCAAAAGCTATTCTGATTATTGAGTGGCGTCTCAAATTCTATTCTTTGTAGCACAGTTTTGCTGGCAAGAAATACTAAACAATATGAGTGCTTGTCACAAGTAGTGAGTGTGTGTGTGTGAGTGTGTGTGTGTGTGTGTGTGTGCGTGTGTGCGTGCGTGCGTGCGTGTGTGAATGATCTTGTATCTTTTATTTTTTACTTGTTTCTGTCATTTGGCTACGGGACAGGGTTTTAGCTGAACAAATCAACCCAGGACTTATTTTTTTGCTTAAAGTCTGGTACTTATTCTATCAGTTTCTTTTGCCAAACCACTAAGTTACAGGGACATAAACATACCAACACCAGTTGTCAAGTGGTACGGGGGGGGGGGCAACAGCGATACAAAGACACACACATAGATATATACATTTATGTATCCGATGGTCTTCTTTCAGTTTCCATCTACCAAATCAAACTCAAAAGGCTTTGGTCAGCCCAAGGCTATAGTAGAAGACACTTACCCAAGATGCCACACAGAGGTACTGAACGCAGAAAACCATGTGGTTAGGAAGCAAGTTTCTTACCACACAGTTACGCCTCCACCTATGGACATGGTCTAATTCTTTTTAAAATGTGTAAACCAAAATCAAATTGCAAATATGTTTATGCATACAGCCTCTGAGCAGTGATTTTATGCAAATACACAAAACCTAATGTAAAAGTTGATAAAAACTGACAGTATCATAGGAAGTGTGTTGAAGAGGGGCATCTACACAAATACATAAGCAATTGACTCCTCCATTAAAACTGTTGTGTGCTCATAACACATGTTGATGATGTTAATGTTTAATTTTCAACAATGTAGGAAAGCAAGCTAAGAGTTATGTTCTCACCCTAGGAACACAATTAATTAATATGGTAACTATTTAGAATTAAAAACAAAAAAAACTGAAAAACAAAATTATAAATAAGTTAAGATATAACATATTAAAAGGGATCTCTTCTTGGGATGCAATTTGCACTTCTATCAGAGATGCAACAACAGTGAGAAGTATATACTTTATTAAAATCATTTTACAGAATTAAATTATTCTTTTATCTTATACTGTAGCCATGCTGGGGCACTGCCATGAAGAACTTTTTGTTGAATGAATCTATCCCATGACTTAATTTTTTTAAAGCCTGGTATTTATTCTATCAGTTTCTTTTGTCGAACTGTTTAGTTATGGGAATGTAAGCAAACCAAAATTGGTTGTTCAATGGTGTTGGGGGATAAACACAGACATTAACACACACACACATACAAGGGGATTCTTTCAGTTTCTGTTTCCCAAATCTGCTCTCAAGGCTTTGGTCAGTCTGAGGCTATAGAAAGAGACACTTGCCCAAGGTTCCACAGAGTGTGACTGATTGCAGAACTGTGTGGTTAGGAAGCAAGCTTCTTACCACACTGGTCTAATTCTTAAAAATAACTTTATTTTATGAAACGTCGCTGCCGCCGCCGCCGTCAATTATTGTCTGTTTTCCATGCTTTCATAGGTAGGATGGTTTGAAAGGATTTGGCAAACCGTAGAGCTGCACCAGGCTCCCTTTATCTGTTCTGGCATGGTTTCTACAGCTGGATGCCTTTCCTAATGCCAACTGCTTTATAGAGTGTACTGCGTGCTTTTTATGCAGCCCCAGCCCCAGTGGAATCACCGAATACTTGCATGACAAAGATCCACTTGGTTGGGAGAGGGAATGTTATTGAGGGAGTGGTAGTCGAAAGGTTAAAGTATAACCGAGGGATAGGTGTTTTACTATAGAGGAAATACTTGGCTACCCTAGCAGGAAAAGAAAGGAGAGGAAAGAGAGATAGAGTTAGAGAGGAAGATAAAAAGACAGACAAAGTGAAAGAGAGAGAAACAGATGGTGGTAGAGATCTATCAAGACATACCCACAAAGTACAGTTGTGGTGGGGGGAGGTAACTATAAGTAGTACAGAGGGGATAGAAGTGGATGTTACATAACAGTGAGAGGGAAGATGTTAAGAGATGTGGGAAGAGGTGACTGTCACAAATGATAGTGAGAGAAACTGGAGTGACAGGGGTTGGTTGTAGAAAAGATATGTGAGGGCATAAAGAGGGGAGAAGTATGCAAAGGAGAGGGGAAGGGCATGTAACTGGTGGTGGTCGTGGGTGGGGAGGATATGTTGGCAAGATAGGTTGTGGGGAGAGTTTAAAAATTGTCTAAAACACACCAAGAATTTTGTTTCCCCTGAAAAAGCGATTATGACCAAGAACTGTGTCTTCATTCCATTTGCAATGACATTTTTGCATGAATCTGGATTCCATTTGCCAATCAAGATTAAATCTAAGGAATTACCAGAATCCACAGATAGGTCCACAGATTGAATCAGCTAGCAAATTCCACATTTGATAAAGTCAAGAATGGGAAGCATGAACAAATTAGTTGTGAACATAAATTCAATATCTTTGAATTTTTGTTCACAATGAGTTCACTGTTTACAGTTTTCTTTTTTCTAACTGCTCGATTTACATTTGCATTTTATGCATTGAACCAAAAGCTTATTTTCTGAGTTCTAATTTCTATATCAGCAGCTGTAGTAGTAGTATGGGAGCATGTACTGTAACATCATGTTGATGCATCCACTATTTGCTGGTAATTCCCTCCTTCTGACAGATGACAGCTTTGCACCACTCAGGCAACAACTCTCCGACCTCATAGGTCTGTTTGGGTCGTCACTGCTGGTGGGAGTTTTATGAAGTCAGAGTGCAAATCCTACCTCATCCTCTTTTAGTCTATGTTTGTATGTGAACATGTACAAATGCTACTGGGTATAAACCCCTAGATTACCAAGTTAATCATGCAGCTTTGCTTTACTGTGTATATATTTGTGTAAAACTGTTAATGTTTTAGATGAAAACTGAAAGAAGCCCATTGCTGATATGTATGTGTGTATATTTGTGTAAGGGATTTTATATTTCTCTTGTGTCTATACATGTATTTCACTTATTTACTGAAAGCAATGGCTTCACTAATAGTGTCATTCATTTGCATTTGCAGCCCACAGCAAAAGTATGACCCGGCTTAACAGCATGAGTTGTCATGTTATGATATCTTTGAAGACAAAAGGCTTGTTTTGGTGTTGTTTGTTTCCAGTTCTTCAGTTTGGTGCTTGACAGACTGGGAGATCATTACCTCATATGAAAACAGAAATGGTAGAGAGGAGGCTGATAGGAAGGGCATCCTGCCATGGAAAACTCTACCCAACATATTCTCATCTGTGCCATGTAAGTATTGAGAAGTAAATACTGAAATGACGACGATATAGACATTCAAGTACAGCAATGTACTTAAAAGCAATTTTTAAACTTATGGAACTAATGAAATAATAATAATAATAATAAAATAATTTGATCATAAATGTTATAATTCTAACCTCTGTTTTTCTGTGATCCAAAATGTCATAATTCTTCTTTTTCACGGATTCCACAATGGTTTTGTACTTGACCACAATGGTATCAATGCCTTCTATCTTAATGTCTTGAAGCACTGAAAATGCTGTCATTATATTAACCATTTCATTGACACGTTCAAGACGTTTGCAAAATGCATCAAATTTGCCAAATATGTAGTTTTCACTGAATAACAAAACATGACATTAACTAGATTAGATTAACTATAGAACAGAGAATAGTACAGACACACACACACAGGTGTGTGTGAGTGTATGTTCCATAAATTTTTTTTTTTTTAGTTGGTGAATTGTAGTGAAAAATATAAGAAGCAAATTGCACAGAAATTTTATATTGGACAAAATATATATATATGAAATTAAATATTTACACAGTTGACCACTTTTGCCTGTGCTAATCATGACTAAGAAGTTAGTGATCATGTTACAATTTCATGCAATAATAAGACGTTTTCACTCCACATTAGCTATTCATGAACACTCAAAATCTCAACTCCAATAAATGATTTATTATTATTTCTTCAAGGTGCAGTGTTGCAGAATCAAACTTGGAATCATTTAGTTGCAAAACAGACTTCTTAACCTTATGCCCATGCTTGCATCCATTCCAGTTTGGTTTGTGTACTTATTCTCACCTATGATCATAAATATTATGAAATGACCAAAAGAATGTAACTGTGAATACAAGTGGCCAAAATGAAGTTCTTCTGAAGGATTTCTGGGGGTAATGTTACTCAAGGGAGTGTGTAGTTCAGTGATCAGGGAGTCTCTCCAGACTGAGTCACTACTTTTCTGCATTAAGAGGTCACAGCCCTGGTACTATGGACTGGATTAGAATATCACAGGAAAGAAGGGCAAGATGGATTCTTCAAGGTGAGCAACCAGTAGAGAACCTAGAGGCAGACCGAGAACAAGATGGTTAGATAATATCTATAGACTCAGTTGGTCATGTTTGAAAATCTAAAGACAATTACTTCTGAAAACAGATGAAAGAGATGCCTGAAGACTCTGCCATCCAACAATATTGGGCAGAGACATTGGATAGATATTCCATATATGTGAGGGTCATCATGCACCATTATTTGATGTGTTACTAAAATAAGAATTGATCTTTTGTCATTGTACAATCATTAATAAACACTTTGTCTTAGAGTTGGCACTCTAATGCATGAGTATATTTAAAGGCCCATTCTCAGAAGAGGAAACATAGCCAAAGTTACAGTTATCTTTCTTCTTAGTTTTCCATTCAATGTTATTCTAAAATATTTAATAAATTAAATATTTTATGCATATTTTATACCTGAATTCAAATTGTTTTTCAGCTGGATTGGCTTGCAAGCGCTGCTTGGTCTTCTGGAAGTGTTCTTGGTATTTTTCATTCAAATGTATACAATTCCTCAACATTGGGATCAAAACTTCTCTGAAAAGAAAACCAAATGAGGATGAAAATAAATATTTGGATTTGGAATTCGATTCTGTCAGATGTGCTTTAACTTTGAACAAATTAAAATCAAAGATGATGCAGCCACATTCATCCATGTGTTATATTTCAGGTGTGTTCAATGAAGTATTGAAAGATTTCGCTTAAAACTGCTCAGAACTTTCCGGACAACCTAGTTTAAGACAAAGCAGAGGTTTTAAACCTGGCAATGGAGTAAGTCTATCAGCCAAATAGGCCACAGTTTTCAGCTCAGAAAGCAAACTGCCAAAACAAATACTGCAGGTACTTATTTGATGTTTTGATGTGTCTTACAAATTAACAATAGTTTGTGTTTACCTTGGATATGTATTTTGTAAAAATTAAGTGAGGGTTCATTAATTCTGCTACCGTTGTAGTTAGCACTTCTTCCCATTGTTACATAGGTTGCCATATCAAACCACTAACAAACTAAGCCAAAATTATGCTTGCAAAAATATTTGAACACTACAAAGTGCCTAAGGACAAACCTTCTTTTCTTTTAACCTAGTAACTTGCGTAGATGTTTAAATATTCTGAAGCTCTTCATTAATGAAAAGAACAATATTCCATCACCTTCTGGGTAGACTTTTGATAAATAAATGCACTTGTGGCAAAAATGAAATAAAGAAATTCATTTAAATATTTAACTGTTACTTATTTTATCATCCTCTAAAGCAGTGCTTCTCATCTATTTTTTTTATTTGTGGACCCCTTTGATTCCAGTTTTACTAGTATAGACCCTCCTAGCCATTCAAAAAATCAGGTTATATTTTTATAATCAAATATTATTAGGAATTGTATTAAAAAATTGTTTAAATATTTTGTGAATTGTAGAATTATAACAAATTTATAGTTATAATAACGATTTTCAATGCTGGCACAAATTTTGGGGAGGGGGGTACTTTATTTTATTGACTCAGAAGAATGAAAGAAAACGTTGACCCTGGCAGAATTTGAACTCAGAATATAATATAAGAGATACTTCACCAGACGTTCTTAATGATGGCAGCAGCGGTGGTGGTGATGATGTTGATGATATTTACCTTTTGTGGTCCCATATTCTGCTGACATCACCCAAAAGGTACACCTTACATGTTGCTATCATCTGATTGGTTATTTTCACAAATAGAGATGTCATGCGCTCTGAAGTATTATAATACTGGGAAATACAGTAGATCATGCGAACAGCATTAATGAGGCTGGGGATGTGTTCCACAATTGTTACCTGTGAATGAGAAGAAAATGTTTCAATGGCAAAATTTAGTACCTCCTGATGTTATGTTCATAGTGTTACTACAGGTACAATGCACCAAATGTACTACGTCAAATATACTTTACTACGCTAAAGGCGCATGGCTCAGTGGTTAGAGTGTTGGACTCCCAATCATGAGTAGTGAGTTCAATTCCCAGACTGGATTCTGAGTTATGTTCTTGAGCAAGACACTTTATTTCACATTGCTCCAGTTCACTCAGCTGTAGAAATGAGTTGCAGTGTTATTGGTGCCAAGCTGTATCAGCCTTTGCCTTTCCCTTGGATAATATAGGTAGCATGGAGAGGGGAGGCTGGTATGCATGGGCAACTGCTGACCTTCTATAAACAACCTTGGCTGAGCTTGTGCCTTGGAGAGGAACCTTCTAGGTGCAATCTCATGGTCGTTCTTGACCGAAGGGGGTCTCTACCCAATGTCAAAATGTATTCAATTTCCATTCTCAGGGTTCTATATCTTGTCTTCAGTGATTTCTACACTATAGCATTGCCTTGGAAACCAGATCATAAAACATTATTAAAAGTAACAATGTTGGGAATTCTGAAGTATAAAGTAATAACAAAACCAGATATACTTAAGAATGCCTTCACTAATGACACCTTATTTCATGGATTATGAGATTGCCTCAGCACAGTGCTGAGCAACCTGTTAAAATAGCAGCCAAATCACTTTCACTACACTCTAAACTTTTGAAAAAGGAGGGACACATTGCATAGTATTGTCTTAATACCTGATAAAAAGATTTTACAATCATGTTTCAAAATTCTTTGATCATTGATCTACTCAGTCAGAACTGACTTGGGGTTAAACAACAGCAGTTCACTTCAGCAGTCACATTGTCCCAAGGAAATGCAGTACTCACTTAAGGAGATACTGCCTACTTAAGAAGATATATACCTGGTACTCTCTTGATTATGATGACAAAGGTTGCAGTTGATCCAGTCAATGGAATACCTTGCTCATGGAATTAATGCGCAAGCGGTTGAGCACTCCACAGACATGTATACCTTTAATGTAGTTCTGAAGGAGATTCAGTATGACACAGGGATGTGACAAGGATGGTCCTTTGAAATACAGGCCCTATTCATTTTTGCCAGCTGAGTGAACCTAAGCTATATATTATACACTCTTTTCATGCACCACACAGAAACAAAAAAAAAATATTTCTTCAATAAACAGCTTTCAAATTTTTCAAATTTACCGGATTACACTTGATTAAAGATCCAAAGAATTTCTCCAGAGTATACAGGTATTTCACATTATCTTTTGCTTCATTTGCTGCATCAGTAATACGGCCATCCTGGAATAATTAATGACAAGAAAATGTCTTAGTAATCCCGTACGACAAAATCTCTCAAGAAAATGAACTTTATCTTAAAAATGAACTGTTTCATTAAGCAAGCCTTGTACTTTGAGAGACATTTTTATTTGTTTTAAATACCTTTATTTATGTCAAAGAAATATGACTTATAAAATAAATTACTTAATTTTTCATCATCCAAAATATAATGCACCAAAGGTTTGTGGAAACCCAGCTGTAGAGAAATTTTGCTGAAGATATTTTAGCTATAGGAAAATTTGTCAAAAAAATTGTGGCTAATGGTGGTCTGTATCAGTAAAAATTGTGTTTATTATTAATATGTAAAGTTTGATTTTTCAACATTTCAGACAAAGTCCTTCTTCAGCAAGAAAGAAAACTTTTTCTTCTTCCTGAATCCATGTATATCTTCAATGTATTCATCAAACATTAGCTTTCTAAACTGAATGTTAACTAATATATTTTTCTTAAATTTCACTTGGAGTGGTTGGCATTAGGAAGAGCATCCAGCTGTAGAAACACTGCCAAATCAGATTGGAGCCTGGTGTAGCCATCTGGTTCACCAGTCCTCAATCAAATCGTCCAACCCATGCTAGCATGGAAAGCAGACGTTAAACGATGATGATGATGATGATGATACCTACCAGTTCTTTCCATCTTTTCAAACTTTTAGACTTTGCTGCTTGTAAAACACCAACCACAGTTTTCACTTTCTTGCTTTTAATCTGTTCCAAAAGACTAAAGAGAAAACATAAGAAGTAGAACATATTTCATAAATGTGATCGGTAATTGAAACACTAGTGTTTATAATTTAACATGCTGTTGTAAGGTATTGCAGTGGGAAATACAGAGTAAAAAAGATGGTAGAAGTATAAAAACAAAAAAGACATGTCTGTAATTTCATATGAGCAAAATGTTATTGCAGTATTAATACTAGAAGAGAAAAATGGTAAGGGAACATAAAAGCAAACCATTGGCCAAAAGATGTTGCTGATTGACTTACAATTTTATTGAATGCAAAGTAGTTGACGGTTGCTCCAAAAAATATAACTGTAGCATCAACTCTATGTCTTTTATAGCAATAGTCTAGGAAAGTTGAATTTACAGCTTCATCAAAGAGAAGTTCAACTCTAATAAGATGCTATATTTAGTTTGCAGTTAAGAGAATCATTTCAGTAAGGTAAAAAAAAAAAAAAAAATGGACATATTGATAAATAAAAGGAAATTTAAGTTTGATTACTTGTTGAATTTTGACATCCTATTCTTCCAGTGAATAAGCTCAGCAGTTGGTCCTATGTCATCAGCTTCTCGTCTCATTTGTTCACTTTCAGCTAATACTTGTTCAATTTGGTTTGCCCAGATACCCAAAAGCTCTTCAAACTTATCAACAGACTCAGAATTGCCAGCTAGTAAAGTTTAATAAAAACAAAAAACAAAAAAAAAAAAACAGAAGGGAAACAAAATGAATTGATTATTAGTTGCTGGTTAGTTTATTAAGCAATTATGTTAGTTAGATTATTAAGCTGTTTGCTATTACAGTTTAATGTTATTTAAGCACTGAACGGATGTTCTTGAGTACATTAATTTAAATCCAGTTCATGATTCAATCTATAGTTCTTTGCTAAATCTGAAGGTTTTCATAATGGTTACAGTGAACAGAGATTCTAGTCTCAATTGATGTTCAACAACCTTGTATTCATTTTTCTCTTCAAATTTATTTTTAAGTGTCTGGGCCTACAGAAGTGATTAAAGACACTTATTTTGTTATGATTACATAAAGGGTTAGAAGTTTTCTAGATCAGATGGCCAACCAAAAGTAAAATGGTTTAGTAGCTGTTATTTATTTAATGTGTGTTATCTAAGGTCTTAGTATTTAGAAAAATAATTAAACACATAGTTACTAGTAACTTTGTAAATTAGAAAAAAAAACAAACAAACAAAAGAAACTAAATATAAATATTGTTATAATTGGGGATGGTCATATTTTGCCAATTAAACATATGCACTACAACAATATCCATTTCAACACACAATTTCACATCAAGAATCTTGCATAACAAATACATAAACATAAATATAAGTATTTTGGTGTCATTTAACCAACAACTCCAAATTCATTGTAATCGAATTCAAAGTGTAGTGTATGGTGAGATGTTCTTTAGTATCACTTGGTGATGTAGATATGTTACACCACCTATTTGTTATGTCATGCTTTGTATTAAAAAATGAGCTATAAATGTAGTCCAATTGATGTGCTTGTTAATCTGAGGTTTTCTCCATTTTCTGATCATTTGTATATATATATCAAAGGACATACCAGGTATGTCTACCTGCTGGAAATAACAGCCAAAACTCTGATCTAAATTGCTGACAAAAACGGGATTATTTACTCAGTATATATATATATATATATATATATATATATATATATATATATATATATATATATACTAGTGAGTGGAAAAATGAAAGAAAAGGACATTCAATACATTTAGTAGGAGTTACATGTATAATTTAAAACAGAAGCCTGAAAGAGTTGGGCTTCTGTTAGGGGCCCACAAAACTGGAAGTTGTAACACGGAACTGAATCAAACTGTTTTAAATAATAATAATAACAGTATATATACATATATATATGTACACATACACACACACACACACACACATATGCATACACACACATACACAGAACAGGCTTCTGCACAGTTTCTACTTATCAATTCCGCTCACAAAACAGGAAAATCTGAGACTACAAAAGAAACATGCCCAAAATGTACTGCAGTGGGACTGAACCCAAAATTCTGTGATAGCAAAATGAACTTCTCACCATCACCACATAATTGTATAGCAAAAGCAATAGCCAAATATACCTGCAGCTTGGTAGTCTTGAGGGCAGTCCAAGCCACTTATCAACTGACCATATCCATTTTCTACTAAAGCCAGCTGTCCTTCCAAAACATTTATGGAACTGTTCACACTTCCAGAAAATCGTTCAAGTTGTTCTAAAAACTCTCCTACTTTGGTTTCTGGTCCATTTCCATTTGAGAGGGATCCCCAAGACTACAAAGCAAATAAACCATTACTGATAGAAGTTTATCATCCTCATCACCACTACCACAACTACTATCACCACCACCACCATCGTCGTCGTTATCATCATCATCAGCAGCAGCAGCAGCAGCAGAATCAATACTACTATCATTATTATAATTATCAAATATTGTAATATAACGTCAGTGTGCATTTAAGACAAAATGTAGAGAAAAAAATCAAGGAATAAGAGCTATCACATGTTGTATGCAAGAGAGAAGCTTGCACTGGTAATGTCATGTGAGGCATGTGGATGTGGATGGAACTCATGGAAGAGGGAGATCCAGGAAGATGTGGGGGTCAAGTAGTGAAGACAAATCTCAAACTGTTGAGCCCCACAGTGGAGATGACAAAGGACTGAGATCGTGCTTGAGAAGACCTATTTCAGTTAAACTGAGGTCATAAAAGCATACCATTAATATCAATGTCCTTACACCCAACCTCTACATCTCAAGCCTTTCCAGTAACTCATCTTTGCAACACCCATCCCTCCTTTACCATTATAACTACAACACTATTTCTTCAAATATAAATTAGAAGCAGCTCCAGGTAGATAAACAAAATTGAACACACATACACGAAGAATGTGGGTTCAATTTTGTTTATATACCTTAAACTGTGTCAAATTCATATTTGAATTTTTTTCATGGCATAAAACATTGGGCCATGCCAGCAGATAGTGTTTAAACCATTTAACATAGTCATAGTCGGCAATGTGGCTTGTAGCAGACCTTGTTTGGTATGCAACATTGATAGATTACAACAATGATGAAACATTAATGTTTGTTGTTCCGAAAAGGGACCTATATGAGTTGTTTCACTTGACTATGACTTACTTTCAGATGGTTTTTACACCAGGCACATAGAAAATATATTCTCTTATGCCTAAAGACCACAGCTGACCCACAAACTAACAACACACATACCTTGTGTATATGTGTTCGATTTTCACTATTTCTTCAATTGCTGTAAATTATATTTTTAACTAAACATCCATATAGACATCACTTTATCTCTCTCTTGCTTCCATCAGATAATGCTTTTGATACTGAAAAGTTCCTTCTTTATTCAGCTTGTTTTTTTAACATACTATAAATCTCTTTATTATAAATAGAATAAGAAATAATTTCAACTGGGAATTGAAACAGGATTATTAGCTCTGTATGCCGAGAACTGACCATCATGTTTCTACCACACCTTAGTTACGACTACACTCTTTTTGTTTTGTAAATATATGGTTAATTGATCCAACTCCAATATTTCACTGACATTTTTTTTTATTGAACAATATATCAATATTTTGCTGATGTTAATTTAGCAGAAATAGATACAATTAAGAATAAACACACTGTGGTGTTTAAAAACATCAATAAAAAAATAAACTAATTCAACAACATCATGATGCATTAAAATAAAACATTAAAATAAATTGGCTAATTCAAAGATTTTTTTGGTGAAATTATTAATCAGTGTGCAAAGAGGTAAAAAGTAATTTGTCTTCCTTTTTAGTGGGATTTAAAATGGCATAAAAATTGTTACCAGATGTTTTTTTTATAAAGGATAAGTACACAGCTTAAAATTACAAAAATGAATAAATTTCTGTCTTCGATAATGCCTTAACATTTTGATCTTGAGTCAAAGATTTTGGTATACCTCAAGAGACTTTAAGGAATCAAGAATTATCTTATTCAGGTGTTCTCCAATTCCTGGTAATATTTTCTCTTTCCGGCAATCCAACACTCCAAATGACACGTTCTGAGATATGTTACTATCTGTGACAGCTTTGTGGAAAGTCTTCAAGAAATAGCAACAGATGCCATTGACGTGCTATAATAAAGATATAATTAACCAAGTATGAAGATGAGAGAGGTGGAGAAGAACAGTGAAAAAGTTCTAGACAGAAAATTTTAAAATAATGTTTAATATATACAGAATATAACTCACACAGTAACTTTAATTTTTCAAGCAAATGTGTCCAATGGCTGACCACAAATTACCAAAAGATGGATCTTATATTCTAATACAGTTTCACCCCAGTTTAAGCATTTCTGGGAGGGTCTATGCTAAAAAATTTTCCAGTTATAACCATTCCATCTTCTTTTATTTTTAAGATAGTAGAGCCAAAATGAATCCTGCAAGACATTCTATTTGAAGCTTTTATGAACTTTTCTAAGCTACTCTCTTGCCAATGATAATAACAACTAAAATAATGTCTATCACTCACCCACACTCATACCACCAGTGATATAAACTCTATCATGTATTCATTTAGCTGTAAAACATGAGACAGTTTATGCAGCCACCTGAAACTTGCAAAATCATACAACCACAAGCTGTTCTAAAAATATAGATGCAATAAAAAAGATAACTAGCTAGTGTAATATGTTAATTTCCATTGTTTAATTTCTAAGAAAATCAAACATCTCACCTCTGTACTTCCTGTTAAAATACTCAGTTTTTTACATGTCTGTTGATGTTGGCTGCCAGACTCATTTTTATTATATAAACTATCTCGCTGTTAATAAAAAAACACAATATGAAAAATATTTAGATCAAAAAGCAAAAAAAAAAAATATCACACCAGCAAACATCTCTTACTTTTACCATAATTCAACAGTCACTCATTCCTTCATCTTAACATTACTTTTTCCATTCAACTATAGGTTGGAAAAGAGAGTTATATGATTATTATTATTATGGATGGGTTCCAACCAAGACTGTAGCAACAAATTCCACCTATCACACTTCTTCTCAGTCCATCATTGCTGCCTGAAGGTTCTGGATACATTTCAGGACTGTGTCTGCAATCAAGTTGTCTATGTAAAAGTGACAATCAATTCCTCTTCTTACATCGCCATGAACTGAGTTCCACAAAACTAATTTCAGAGTTATGCAAGGAACGATTTTATGGTTAGATGTCCCTCTTATTACATACCTGTTTTTTTTAAGTAAAGGACTTTTTATACCAATGTCCTTCAAAGCACAGAGCAACTGTTTATGTCAGCAAGGAATGCCAACATCATTATTATTTTTGCTCCAGCAGTGATATGCTTAGAATATCAATTGTTATGCACACTCCCTCTCTCTCTTGCTTACATACACACATATGATAGATCTCTTGTAGTTTCCATCAACCAAATTCATTCCTAAGTTACTGATTGGTTCTGGGCTATAATAAAAGATACTTGCCCAAGGTGCTATGTAGCATAAACGATATAGGAATGCAAATAAGGACATATGGAAGAAAATCAATATATATTTCCTCCATATGTTCTTTTATCTGAATTCATACTTTTACATTTAAAAATGGATTCTTTCCTCAATCCTGCATTAATCTTCAAACATGCACACATGTAAAACATACAGGTAAAAACATGCATACATTTATATATATATATGTGTGTGTGTGTGTGTGTGTGTGTGTGTGTGTGTGTGT
>NC_068990.1:63830581-63839417 GCF_001194135.2 Octopus bimaculoides | reverse complement strand
TGTGTTTCTTTTAGATATAGCTAGGTGCATCCTAGACATTGGACTTAATGATATGCAAAGATACCAAATATCAGACTAATTCTTTGCTGCATGCCTCCAATTAATTTTTGATCAATTTAAATTTCAAAGTTTTCTCCTTTGTCTTCTTTGGGAAAAAAATGCCATTGTCACTAATGCCTTTTCCTTCCATTATAAATTTCATTTCAGTTTATCAAAATTCCCTTTTGACTCACAAACTAAGTGTATTAGCTTACCCTTAGCAAATCTTTTACATATTCCTAAAAGTTGTTTTTAATACAGGCACATGATGAGAATCTTTTTTGTTTTTGGTAAAGAAGTTGATTATATCAACTTTTGCACATGACTGGTGTGTATTTTATTGACCCCAGGATGATGAAAGGCAATGTTGGCTACAGCGGGATTTGAACTCAGAATATGAAGAGCCAGAAGAAATACCACAAAATATTTTATCCAATAGTATTTTATCCAACATAAACAATTCTGTTAGTTTATCGTCTTTATATATTCCTAATAATGAAGTAGATATTTTTCATTTATTAAGAAATTTGCATGTGCATGTGTGCATATATTCACAAATTTTTATAAGCTCTATAAGGTTACATCATTAATATGCTATCATACCTGAAAGAAAAAAAATCTGAACATGCTCATTACCTGTCATTGACAATGTAATATGGCCATTGTTGATTAATGACTTTCTGTCTTGCCAATGCTACACACGTCTTTCTCTGCACAAGCTCAGGCAAGTTATCCTGGCACTGTCTGGTCTGGTCTGCTTTGATCTGGTACTAAAGTCTCCACTCTATCAGTTTTGTTAGTAGTGTTAGTCCAGGGTGGAAAACATCAACAAGCACTGAACTGCATGACATTTATTAAATTCTTTATCCAAAACAAACAATACAAAGTCTGCAAATTGAACTCATGGACTAGAAGATCAGTGCTCAGCCAATTCAGACATTGTGCAACTTATTGTTAAGGATATTTGGTTCATTAGTCAAATGATCTGACTAATGTCTTCTTCCTCTAAGACATAATGAGTAATGTCTTTCTTCTTCCTCTAAGACATAACTGGAAAAAATGGAGGATTTGAACCTTATAGGGAGAATTGTAGAATTGCTGTCTTCCACACTCATAGGCTTGCCCTTTCAAGTACCAGTGCTATTCAAAAAGCACCTGTGCTGGTGCTACATTAACACACCTGTGCCGGTGCTGTGTAAATGTACTCACGCCAGTGGCATGTAAGAAGCACCCGAAACATTCTGTTAGGTGGTTGGCATTAGAAAAAGCATCCAATCGTAGAAACCATGTCACAACAGACAGTTGGAGTCTGGACAGCTCCCTGCTAACTAGCTCTATGTCAAACACTGTCCAGCCCAGGTCAGCATGGTAAGTAGACATTAAATGATGATGATGATGATAATGATTTTGAAGCTGATGTTTACTTAAGCAAACATTCAACCTTTTACTTTTCCTCACAACAGTATATTTTCCCTGACAGAGTTTGCATCTATGATAAAAATGTGTTGAGGAAAGTCTGCTGTTGGAAAAAGAAAAAGTTTAAGGATGGCCAAAAAGTATCTCTAAAAGGCTTCAACTTTGTGATTAACTCTTGAAGATTTCTGTCCCCAAATCAACATAATCAGTTTGGCCCACATTGGTACCCAAACATCTGAAAGACTAAAGAATGCTTCTGTAAAGCATTCATTTCACAAATTTATAGCCACCAGTAACCCAAGTACCACAAATTCCCATACATGCTCTGCAAGTGGTCCAGATTGGCTTCATGAGCCAGCTCTACATTTTCCAAATTATACTTATAAGCCAATCCTGAGACTTTGACTATTTCAGAAATAAAGAATAAACATGAAGAGTAGAATGTTAGCAAAAATGGTGAATACAGTGGCATGAGTTAGTAATGCTAAATACCAGTATTACAATAAAAATCATTCTTGAGATAGAAGTTCTGAGAAACATGTCGAACACCAATGTATTCAATAGATAATAGATAAAACTTCTAACTCAAGGAAAAATATTAGTAAATTATTGGTGCAGGAACAGTATTTTGTTTCAATATTATAGAATATATATCTATAGATTTGTATACAATGCTATGTAATAGAAAGATGTAAACACCTCTGGTTTTATATATAATATCCTTGTGGACAGAAAGAAGAGAAAGAGTGAACGAGTTTAAATCTTTTGTTGAGATTTCATTAGTAAACAATTAGTCTCTTTCACTGTCCATGGAAACCCAATATTATTTAGGATTTTGATTACACTGAATAAACCAATTTGCATATATAATGCATTCTTTGCAATTTTTTTAATAATAAATTACTGGTGTTGTAATTTCATTTTGTTTCAATGATATTCTGTAAAACATGATATATGTATAGATTTTAGCCAACATTGTATGTAAGAAACAACTTTGTCTTTACACCTGATTAAAGAGGGTACTCAATTGTAGATGAAATCCTCTCATACAATTGAAAGTAATCCAGCTGATCCCACTTTTCTATCTACAGATGAAATGTGTATAAAGACAATCTGATTGTCACATACAGTATTAGCTAAAACCAATAGATCAATAGCAATATTTATATTCTATAGTACGGTCTATCAGAGTATCACATATAAGTTTCTTCAGTCAGTCTGATGCATATATTCATTTTAAAAAGGTAGACCAAGACAAGCAGAAGTATCTTATTTAAAGACACATCAAAATACCTGCAATCCAAGAAGTCTAATAATTTACTCAAAGTGTCTGGAACCCTCATTAACTGCCATATGTGGTCAGTGTTAAAAAAGTGAACGTTCAGGTAGTATTCAGATGTCCTGAACAGCAGTTCACAATTGCAGTATCTCACAGTATTTAGATTAAGGAGTAAAATTCTGCATTACTAAAATGTACAGTGAATCTCTCATATGTTATATCCCTTTACTACAGTGTCCTGTAGAATACTATTGAGAAAATTGATAAATGTGAAATTTCATTCTTGTCATTAAAATTTAACTCAGCTGGAAGAAATGTATTATGTATGTACTCACTCGCAAATATGCTTGATAAAAAAATATCAGCTTTTTCCGACCATTTGCATCAAAAAATTCCTCAATAGTATCAAACTGCAAAAGAATAATGACAACCAATATTTTTAGAAATATTTGTTTGATTTAAAATTTTCTCAATATAATATTTAATCAATCTGAATATTATGTTATATGCAGCTTTGAAACATTATTTGAAGCAGTCTACAGCATATAGAAGAAAACAATTGATCTTGACTTCATATTATGGATGTAATCAGTTCCATGTTTGGGTGAAAACTCAGATAAAGTACAATATTTATTCATATATAATTAACAACTTTCCAGATTTTTAAAACTAAATATAAAGGATGCACATACATGCAAACTAAATGTTACCTATTTTTCCAACCAGATGTGTTACTATATTGTGGATGGGCTGATTGAAATAAGTTTGTTATAACTGGTATCCAAACTAACTGGTGTGTAATAAAAAGTTAAACATATCAATGTTACATTTTTCTGATTGTAATAATATACTAAATGTTCGTCACAGCTGGCAGAAACATGTTTCATGGAACTAATCCCATCAAGCTTCAGAACAGAAGGCCAAAATATAATACTGCCATTATAGAAAATACTTCTTGAAGCAATCAAGAAGCAATACATACAGATATTATCATTATCAAAATGTAAACTGAGAATATAAAAAAATTCTGTTCCTGAAATACTGTAATTATTATAATGAACAGTCACTATTGAAATAAACAAGTTTTTGACGAAAGTATTTAAATAGAAATATTTACATTCTGCATTATGCTTTTTATATCATTTTTAGCTAATTGACCATTTATAGTTTGAATTAACAGCAGATACACTTTTACAGTAAAATTCTAAGGTAAAATTTGAATTTGCTTATTGATATGAAGATAAACAAAATTTTACACAGTATGTTAGACAGCAATTATAATAAAACTGACTAAACACTTTGTTTTCAATACAGCATAATACTAAAGAAAAAGAGTGTACAGTATATGCAGAAGAATTTTTTTCTGGAGTCTGATAACTCAAAATAACTGATGGACTTTATTCATGAGTGCACATTACATATTAATAAATACTGCGCTGTAATGTATTGCATGATATACCTTGATTTTTTGCATTAGTCTGAAGGATTTTCTGTAATTTCATTGGAGTTATAGATATTCTTATGTTATCAAAAATAAGGACAGTTTTATAAATTATAAGAATGGCATATCTGTTCAAATAACCAGATAAAAAGAATAAGTTTCCTGTATAAAGAGTTCGACTTAGTATTTAACGATAAAATTTAATCTTGACCAATAGATTGAAACCAGTAAGTCGTAGACGTGAAGGTGCATGTTATCCACAGAAAAGCATGGGTCCCAACAGTATGTAAGCATATAGGCACTTGGATCAACATAACCGACAACATTTTTGCTGATCACATTTTTCTCTAATTCACTGGATGAAGTAATGAAAGCTATAAAAATTTAATTACAGAATAAAGAAACTATATAAAAACACTACAATAATAATTACAAAACACTTAATGATTGATATGTAATTATCATTATTCCAGAACTTCTATCACAATATTCAGAAAAAAACTGAGTTGTATAAAGATTTCTTGATTTCTGTTGTTATTATGCTTATTTCTCATCCTGCTTAAAGCAACATAAAACTAATTTTATTCCAACTCACTCATATTTTAATTATCACACTAACACTAGTTCTTTGCCTGTGTGCCAGTAAGGCCAATGTAATAAATGCCTCATCCTTGCATTCACTTTCATTTTACTTCTCTTACCAACACTCATTTCCATTTGTTGTTTGACAGCCACCTACTTCTATACTATCTAATTAATACAACAAATAAATAAACACATCAAATTATTAAATGAAGGGGTGCTGAAAAGTTCCTGGCATTGGGTAAAAGAAAATACAAGGAGATCACTTAATTATTTTATTCCTCTTCTCAGATTCACACACTTATTGCAGTGATTCTTCAGTATTTCTAAGCACTGTAAAAGAAATCAGAAGGTTGGGCCTCTAACTAGGCCTTTCACAATACCCTTAAAACCAGAAACTTTTCAGCCACCCCACTCATATATGCATGATGTTACAGTTTTCAGTGTGTTTGTATTGGTCAGGAATGCTGCAAAGCATTTTGTCCAGCATGCTAACAATTCTGCTACTTTGCCACCAGATGTTTCAATATATTTCAGTAAAAATTGTTCTGATTACATATTTTTTAATGATTGTTAGATGGTTAAGTAACTTACTTTCTCATCACTGAGAACAAACTCTTCCACAACATTTACTTCAATCTTGAGAGCATCAGATACCTATGGCAATCAAACAAGAAAATATTTTAATGTTTATATGCAACCAGTGTATTATACATATACAATGCTATCAACTATTACAATATCTCAGGACAATGACCTTAACATAATGTTTTTTTTTTATTAGCTTTATCAGACTATTGACTGGGAAAAAATTTCCTCATAAATTGTTTTTATTATTCAGTGTGTACTGGAGTCTTCCTGGTGCTTTATAATGGACTTTCCAATATTAATCCAATCAGAAAGAAGATAACATGATTTGCTTCTTATTTATCTTCTCTTGTAGCTTATCACATGTATGTTGCTCACTGACTGTTCCAATACAGCTTGAACTTCATGTCATTAGCCATTAATCTGCTACAGCAAATATGCAGTTACTTCAATAAACCAGGAAATGTAAAAAAGCATAAAAAAATTTAATCAAAACAATTCATATGGGAATAAGAAACAGAAAAATCTCTAGGCCACAAACTTGTGACCAAACTCATAAATACCCCCATCCCACGAAAAAAATCAATACCAGAATCAGCTCAGATGTCAAATAAACTTTACATTTTGCATTTCATTTGGCATGTATTTTAATGTTTCATGTATCACAAACAAACGAATTATAACTCATTAATATTTCAATCAGAAGTTTTGACACTTATTTTAAATACTCAATAAAACCTTCTTTCAGTGTTTAGCTACCATAGAATTTTGATAAGAAATCACCATGAATGACAAAATGATGCTTTCGTAAAATTAAGCATAAAAGCTGAGGCATTTAGGTTTACTTACCCTACACAGAATGTAATATATACAACTTCAGCAAACAAATTCTGGCTTACTCTCACCCATTGTGTTGGTGCCAAGTAAAATGCACCCAGTACACTTTGTAAAGTGGTTGGCATTTGGATGGGCATCCAGTCACAGAAACCATGCAAAAAACATACAATTGGAGTCTGCTGCAGCTCTCTGGCTTGCCAGCTTTTGTCAAACTATCCAACGCATGTTAGCATGAAAAATGGACGTTAAATGATGACGATGATTCTTAAAATTAAAAGTCTTAAACACTAAAGTTATAGCACCACAAAATCATTTCTTTGAGGGTTATATTTGTGCAAGTGGTTATATTTGTTATATTTATGCAAGGTTATATTTGTGCATTTCTTTCAGGGTTACATTTGTGCAAGTGGAGTATATAACAATTAAATCAACACTAGTAGGATTTTTTTATGGTGTTGATCACATTAATGCAAAAGAATATGAAGCTGATATCAAATAGTGGCCAAATGATTAAAAATGTCCTGAGTTCATATCTCATATACTATGAGATCTAAATCCAGTTATGTTATTCACTTTATGTCAATCTGTTTAAATGTAACTAATTACCATTTGTGAGAATTACCATTTCAACAGGTGAGTAATCTATAAGTAGCCAAACTTATACAGCTTAAAAATACAAAAGCAATCCATATACTCATTATTATCATTTAACGTTTGTCTTCCATGCTGGTATGGTTTGAATGGTTTCACAGGAACTGGCAAACTGGAGAGCTGCACCAGGCTCCATTTGTCTGTCTTGGCATGGTTTCTACAGCTGAATGCCCCTCCTAATACTAATGATTTTACAGAATGTACTGGGTGCATTTTTATGTAGTACCAGCATGGAAGCTTTTTATGTGGTGCCAGCATTGATGGTTTTAACATGGTGCAAGCATGGGTGCTTTTTATGTGGCACCAGCATAGATCTTTATATGTGGTACCAGCATGTCACTTGGGTAAAATCACAACCATAGTTTCAGATTGGTTAAAGAGTTGTAAGTTAAAAGGGTTAGATTATATATACTTATTTCAATATTTGAAACAAAATATAGACATATTTTCTGTTGAATTATAACTTAACAAATTACAGTGTTATCAGATCTTTGCTTCTTGGACATCTAACACTTATCTATTGCATTACAGCAACATAGCTTTTAAAATTTGCTGAAATCCTGTCAATTTCAAAGTCCAAATAGCTGAGTCTTGAAATTAGAGAAATACACCTGATATAAGTATCGTATTTGCTATGTCTGATGTCACTTACAGAAAATTTAACTCTGGATAATGTTTATTATTGTTACAAACATAAAGAAATAAAGCAAGTTAGAATATATATAGCAGCAGCAAATTTGAGCTAGAAGGTTGTGACAGAAAGAATTCTTACCAGTCTGAAGAGGACCTGATGCCGGCGGTCAAGCTACAATGAGCAAAAAAAAAACAAAGATATGTGTGTATAATGAAATAAGAACAGCATTTGTATGGTGGGGGGAGGGGTGCATTAGTGTACATATTTATGGCAGAGATATGGCCAAATGGTTAAGAAGGTCACTTCCCAAACATGAAATAATGGGTTCAGTTACAATGTGTAACACTTGGGCAAAATCACAACCATATGCACAGGCGTAACTGTATGGTAAAAAGTCTGTTTCCCAACCATGTGGTTCCAGGTGCAGTCCCACTGTGTGTCATCTTGTCTTCGACTATAGCCTTGGGCTGACCAAAGCCTTATTTGATAGATGGACACTGAAAAAAGCCTGTCATATATATATATATATATATATATATATATACATATATATAATTAATACTAATATGCATATGTATATAATTATATTATATTAATGGAGTAAGGGTGAAAACGACCAAACTCCAATATGCTTGAAGTGCAGAGATATTAAAAAAACTAATGTCTCGGCACTTCAAGCATGTTGGAGATAGGTTGTTTTCACTCTTGCTCCCTTAATATAATTATATACCTATGTATATTATTAGTTTAATGTATAAATTACCTATAAATTTTTATAGCATGCTGACTGCCTGATAAAAATCATTAACGTGATTTTTATCCTTACATTCTATTATGAATTAGTATATATATATATATACTTGGAGAGAAGATTTTTTTCCTCAAAATGTTAAGATCAAGAAAAGAACCTTTTTAGAAAGTAGAAAGACACTAACCTTTGGTAAGAGATTTTACAAGTGTGTTGGCTTTGCTTTTATAGATGTGCAAGCACTTTCAGTATTTAACGTTTTCAAGCACATGTTACATATAGTGAAAGTTGTTTTCACTAAAATTGTTGTTGCCTATAGTCAACAATAATTTTACTGAAAGTCAACAACAATTTTAGTGAAAACAGCTTTCACTATATGTAATATGCTTGAAAACGTTAAATACTGAAAATGCTTGCACATCTATAAAAGCAAAAGCTAACACACATTTTATGAAATCTTTTCCCAAAGGTTAGTGTCTTTCTACTTTCTAAAAAGGTTCTTTCTTGATCTTAACTCTTCGAGAAAAAAATCTTCTCTCCAAATATAACTGTATCAAGGAATTTCCAAAGCATTCCATATATATATACATATATATATATATATATATATATATATATATA
>NC_068990.1:63820927-63830489 GCF_001194135.2 Octopus bimaculoides | reverse complement strand
ATATATATTCAAATATGAGTTAAAAGCAGCTTGAGGGATATAAACAATATCAAACACACATACACAATGTATGCATTTTGCTAGTTCATGAGTAGGCTGTGCTTATAGGCATAAAAGAATATATTCTCATCAATATGCTTGGTGTCAAAACACCTGGAAGTCATAGACAAGAAAGAAAACACGCATCAGATAACATTCAGGAACAATGGATATCGGTGTTTCGTCATTTCTGTGACTTGTCAATATCACATATTGACAAATCATAAAAATAATGAAACATTGATGGTCATTGCTTCTGAATGGTATCTGATGTGAGTTTTCCTGCTTGATGATGATTTGCAGATGTTTTAACACCATTGCATGAAGGGAATATATTCTCTTATGCCTATAAGCACAGTCTGACCACAAACTAGCAAAACACATACCTCCTATATATGTGTTTGATATTATATATATATATGTGTATGTATGTATGTATGTATGTATGTATGTATGTATATACATGTTTTTCTCCGTGTTTGTGTTTGTCTCCCACCACTGCTTGACAACTGGTATTGGTTTGTTTGTGTTTCTGTAAATTAGCAGTTCAGAAAAAGAGGTCAATTCTTTTAACTAAAATATTCTTCAAGGTGGTGCCCCAGCATGGCCGCAGTTTAATGACTGAAACAAGTAAAAGACAAAAGGTAAAAGATAGTTTCATATTGACTCAAGGGGTGTGAGCTAAAAGGGTTAAAATGAAAGTGTGTAAGACCAGCAGATTTACTGTACTGAAAATTCAAAGGACTAGCTTTGACATATGGCACCATACTAATTATGACCATGGATTATGTGGCTTAGTATACTTTGCCATATACACTTTCATTCACTTAGTATTTCAATTTACTGAAAACAAATGGAGCATTCATTCATCAAATCTGACATGTAAACCATGATCATCATGCATAGTTATGTAAACATTTTCCAGCACAAGAACACAAAAAAACATGTGCATATGTGGTTATATGTACTGTACATCTACAAATAGACATATCTAACTATATATATTCATGCATATATAAGAAATTTTGCAATATGTTTTACTCAGGAACAGCAAGAAGTCTTGTATTGTGAATGAATCTATGTGTGCTTTTGTGTATCTGTGAATGCAAATGCCTCCACACATCTATATCCATTTGTATATATATTTGTATATATGTATATATATCTGGCCGAAATACGATTGATGTAATATAAAGCTGAAGCAATTTAACACCAAATATATAGTGCGTGTGTTTTTATTGGCTAAACTGGCAACATGACCATCCCCAAATCCAACAATTATATATATATATATATATGTATACAGAGAGATGCTATATTGTTATGTACACACACACACACACACACACACACACACACACATACACACACAAATACACAAACACACACACTCACAAACAAACACACACACTCACAAACACACAAACAAACACATAAACAAACACACACACACACACATATAGGTATGCATGCATGCATGTGTGTGTGTGTGTGTGTGTGTGTGTGTGTATGTGTTGAGAAAAAGCTCTTCACATACAAATGGTAAATGAAAACAAATTCTGGATGTTATATTTTAAATTATCAAGAAAATATATAATCACTCATTGACTTCAATCACAAGAAGTAAAAGTTCATCTCTAAAATTTAGAAAAATTTAACATAAAAAGACCTGCTGTGAGCAAATATCTAAATATTGATATATTCTTGGCAAGACAACTTAACCGTCATTGCACTCATTAAATTTTGTTGGTGATGTAACATGCAAATCATATGCTGATTAGCTCTCACAGTCTCAATTCTGTTAGCATGTAACAATAGAATGTGTGAATTACATCATATGAAATATGGAGAACTCTGGATACCACCCACTATCAGAAATGAGTTATCTCACTTCTTGTGTCACAAGTTCACATGCATGGAACCAAGTATATTTAGTTCCCATGCAGTAAGAGTTAAGAAAATATGGATTATGGACCACTGCTCAACAAACTACTGTCTGATTAAAGTAATATCTTTTTTTTCTTATTGAAAAACATGGAGAGCTAGGGTGTTTGTAAAACATCATTCACCAGCTTTGGAGGCTTCTTGCTGAAGCAGTCCATCTCTTAAGATATTTACACTTCTTTTATTGTCACATTTTCCTAACTTCTCTTTTCCAAGATTACAGACTTTGATCAGTTCATTTTAGTTTTTATTATCACACCAATTCTATGTGACAGTATGAGATTTAAGAGATAAAGCAATGACATGTATATTACCACTCGTCAAATAAGGGATTAATAAAGAAGGCAATTTCTAAGTCCCTCTCTCTCAGTCCTTTCTTTTATTTTTAAATATAGCCATTTTGTCCTTTAATATTGTCTAACTGAGTTAAGAAGAGATTAGCATGATTGTTGTTGTTTTTTTGTTGTTGCTTTATTGAGCAAACTTATGACCAAAGACATTCCAAACATGACCATCCCATCTAGGATGACACTACTTAATGTGCCTTTTCCTTATTTAAAACTTTTAATATCAACCCATCTGACACTACTCATCTGAAAATATTCATATTTAAATTAAAATTTCAATCAAAAGGTTATAACTATATTTGATATCAAAATTCTACTGGTCCAATATAATATACTAATATATGAAGTTATATATTTTACTACGTCTCTTCAAAACCATAATCATAATGCAAATTAATTGAAATATGTGGGAGTTTACTCATTAGAAATATAGTGACAAAAGGTATAAGACAGTTAGGCAGTGGTTCTAGGTATCTAGATGTGACACAAATTTCAAAGATATACTTTGAAAATTTGATGATGTGATTGCTTATTTTTAGAATGACATTGTAGGATATGTGTGAGATGTTGGATCTGGCTGGTTTGAACATGAAATGAGTAGAATATTTGGGCTGGATATAGCTGATTTTAATACTAAAGGGTTAAAACTTTGGAGAATCCATACTAATGCTTGAGTGACTTGAAAATATGTTGCTCATAATTTTGTTATACACAAATATGATTAACAAAACAAGGCAAGCAATAATTTTCTATATTTGCTGAAAGTTTCAACCTTAAAATTTTTTTTTAAACTTCCCATGTGAATGCGACAGTAATTTTTTACTTATCTTCAGTAAGCCACAAGGACAAAATGATTAAGAACCACTGATAAGTGTGTTATTTTATAGAGATTTAGCAACTATTCTTTGTAGAACAAGTGACAAAATTTTCAACAGTTAATGTTCTGCATCAGAAATGAAATTTTCTGTGGTCCTAATGTAAAAAGGTACTGCAAAGTAGAAATATGCCACTCATTTAGGAGACAGAAACACAAAACTTTCCCAAAATTTCCTTATTTTTAAATGTTAACCCATTACCTCCCATAATTCTATTAACTGGAATTTTTTTTATGAAACTTTGATTTCTAGCATAAAACAGCCTTAGAAACACGCTGGAATGATCAAAATAACATTTCACAATAACATTTCAAAGTAACATTTTAAATAGAAATAAGCGAGATATTGGGTGAAAAATTAGCAAACCTCATTTGAATATCAGAGAAATATACTTAGTAGATATAGAAAAAAGGTTAGATATGTGTAAATATTGACAGATAATTACGAAATTTGTAATTTTTAAGTGATCTCATATGAGACCACTGGTAGGTAATGTTAATATCAGTGTTCCTGAAGGCTGCAAACTGGCAGAATCAGCATGCCAGGCAAAATGCTTTGCAGCATTTCATCCATCTTTATGTTTTGTGATCCAATTCCACCAAGGCTGAGTTTGCCTTTCAACCTTTTGGGGTTGATAAAATAAGTACCAGTTGAGCACTGTAGTCAATGTAATCAATTTACCCCCTCCCCCCAAATTGGCTTTATGCCAATATTTGGAATCAGTATCAATTCTTTAGGATATATTTTAGAGAACACGTTACTCAGAGCTATTAACCACCATAATTAATGTAACAAACATTCAAAAGAAAATTTGAAATATTTATTCATTGAAGAAAATAAACTTATCCAGAATCTAGTATCATTTTTCTTATTCCCAAAATTACAAGAGACAATTTTAAAGAGGTTTCAATTTTATTCACCTTCTTCAATAAACAGTAACTCTCACCATAACTAGTTAGAGATGAAAGAATCATGAAATGGATGCACAATATTGTAGATGGGTAGGATGGAGATAAACATAGTTTAATAATCTATGAGTATATTTTGGAAAGCCATGCTGACCTCAGGACCTATATAAAATGAAAACACTTCAGTGGTAACCTAACAATTTATCACACATACTGGGCCACAACATTTTTTGTTGGCTGTAAAATACCATGCATAATATACACTTTTTTTTTACTAAAGTTGAGATTGAAATTAGAGGCGTGTGTGTAATACAAAGTTTAGGTTTCAGCATTTAATTCCTTCTATTTTTATAAAGAAAAAAAACAGAATAAGGTGATAAAGTTTTATTGTGTTTTGTTTTTTTTAGATTGTTTTATTATTATTATTATTAAAAGAGATTTTATACAAGATGAAATATTTGTTTAAAATTCTGACACAAGGCCAGTAACTTTGGGGGAGGGTTTAAGCTGATTACATTGACCCCAGTTCTCAACTGGTACTTATTATATTGAGCTTGAAAGGATAAAAGGCAATTTGAACTCAGAATGTAAAGATGGATGAAATGTCACTAATCATTTTACCTGGCACAGTAATGATTCTTATTTCTTTATTGCCCACAAGGGGCTAAACATCGAGGGGACAAACAAGGACAGACAAAGGGATTAAGTCGATTACATCGACCCCAGTGCATAACTGGTACTTAATTTATCGACCTCGAAAGGACGAAAGGCAAAATTGACCTCGGAGGAATTTGAACTCAGAACGTAACGGCAGATGAAATATCGCTAAGCATTTCGCCTGGCGTGGTAATGTTTCTGCCAGCTCGCCAATTTCATAGGGCACAGTAATGATTCTGCCAGCTTGTCACCTTATATATATAAAATGAAATATTGATTTCAAATTTTGATATAAGGCCAACAAGTTTAGTGGAAGGGGCTAGTGGATTACATTTACACCAGTACTCAACTGGTACTTATTTTACCAACCCTGAAAGGATGGAAGGTAAAGTCAACCTTGGTGGAATACGAACTCAAAATGTAAAGATGAACAAAATACTGCTAAGCATTTTCTCAGCTTGGTAACGATTCTGCCAGCTTTCTGCCTTATATATAAAATGAAATACTAAATACTAATAAATTATAGTAGGTTATTAACTCATGAAACAGTTATGCAACACTGCATGTTATAGATGGATTATAGGTATTTTAAAAACAATTTAGGCACTATCTTCGAGATGCATACATGGTCCATTATTCATGGACTGTTACGGTAAGTCATCCTGCAAGAAACACTTAATACTTTGGGTAAATGTTTCAGTCTACAGATTAGATAGAGATATCTTCATTATAAATGACAGACAAAGGAAATACAATAAAACATTAAAAATTATCAATCAACCACATCATTCACTGATAAAACTGAGGAAATAGAGAAAAGACTATTTTAAATAGCTTTTAATAATTTACAGCTAAGGCTGTCTTTTCCCATCATTTGTAACAAGAGTATTAATTCTATTATGAATAATAAATATTATTTTCTGAAATTCATTTTAAATTGTACATTATGCAGGCTGGCTTTGATTGCTTCTCAAACCAAAGAAATCTATTCCAAATGCACTTATGATGAATCAGATATTTCAGAGAAATTTTGCAATTTATGATTTAATATACACTCCTCAAACAGAATAATCAATCATTTTATCTGAGATATGTTGAATAAATTATATTTTATGTCGTTTTAATAAATAAGTAGTTCATAACTATAACCTCAACATCAATTGAAATGTAGCACAATGAATGATTACTATATTCAATAAGGTTACACTGATTATATGCTGTTGTTTCAGTTTTCTGGCAACTTTACAACTCTCATTCTTTTCTCCTATCAATTTAAAACATCGCTATGATCATACAATAACAGTTAAATAGTTTTTGGTTTAAAACAAAAAGTGAACTGTCTTGATATATGTGCTATCATTGTTGCAAAAGAACATCCTTTACTCAAAAAACATTCTTTAAGCAAAATATTCCATTGATGACAGACTTTTCTACATGAAGTGACGGTCAACAGAAGAACCTGAGCCAATGATAGAAATTTTTGTGTTTGCTTGACCTACTAGACCAGTGGTCATCAACCATTTCTTTTTTTTTGCCTATGGACCTCTTTGATTCCTATTTTACTCTACTGGACCCCCATAGACATTTGATGTTTAAAAAATCCTGTTATATTTTTATAATTAAATATTATTAGGAATCATATAAAAAAATTGTTGAAAGATTTTGTGTATTGTAGGAGTATAACCAATTTATTGCACATAAACTTTAACAGTAAAATCTTATGTGTACCCCCAAGGGCCGTGTGGACTCCATTTGAGAACCACTATACAAAAATTAGCAGCCAAATCACCCTCTCATTGCTAACAAGGAACACATTGGTTAATGTAGTCCTTGACATGCAAAAAAGATGGGATGGTCACAACTGGAACATCATTGACCATAGGTCTGTTCAATTGGAGCTGACCTGAAGCTAAATAACAATCACAAAGGAGAAAGTTGTGACTTACGTTTTAGTTACAGTTTTATATATATCAATTTATAATACTTTTGGACTTTTCCAAGAAATATTTTTAGGTGAATGTAATTTTTGCTGCTGTCATATTACATCTGAAATCATTGTCACCATTGGCTTAACACCCACTTTTCTATGCTTGCATGGGTCAGGTAGGATTTGTTGAGGCAGATTTCTCACAGCTGGATGCTCTTCATATCACCAACCTTCACCTGTTTCCAAGCAAAATGATATTTTCCTCAGCTGTTTTGGGGCAGTATAGGAGATCATCAGGAAGAGAGTGTTTCTTGAGGAGTTCACTGCCAATTCGTACAATGTTGCTCCCTTCACTTTTCAGGACTGCATTAATATATTTATTTGTGCTGCTGTTGTTTAGCAGGTGCTGCCTGAGTGATACCACATGGCATTCAAAGGCCGTCTGAACTGATCTCAGGCCTCTGTCACCTCAATTTCTTCTTAGATAGAGCCTGTCAACATCACTGTTTTTGTGGAGGTTCCCAGTTGTCAGGATTTTGCAGGTTTTGATATCTATGGAGTAGATTTCTTCTACAGATCAATCAAGTATTCCAAATGTTGGGATCAGCACTGGTACTGCAAATGCATTGTAGGATATTGCTTTGTTGTAAGAGGAGAATTCCAACTGCCATATTTTGTTAAGTCTGGTGTAATATTCTCAAGCCATTCTATCTTGATTCAGAGTGCCTTCATAAGATACATTTTCGTCTATGCCTAGGTACTTGTAACATTCTTTGTGTGGAATAGGGGAGATAGAGAGACTATTGATGCAAAGGTTTTGGATTTGGGGGACTGACTTTCCTCGTTCTATAACCAAATATGAACATTTCTTCTGGTCAAATTCCATGCCTAGAATGTTATTAATTCCAGTTGTTTTTTGGCATTGTTAACACTTTTAGCAAAAATACTTTTAGCATAAATCTTCAGGTTGTCTACAAAGAAATTGTGTTGCATTGATATTTCTGGCAGTTGAAAATCCTAGCTGAAAATGTTATTAATTCCAGTTGTTTTTGGCATTGTTAACACTTTTAGCATAAATCTTCATGTTGTCTACAAAGAAATTGTGTTAGATTGATATTTCTGGCAGTTGAAAATCCTAGCATGTAACCATTTGTTTTCTGCAGTAGGAAAGATAATGGCTTCAGTGCCAAAATGAAAAGAAGTACAGAAAGACTATCTCCCTGGAATATTCCCTTTGTAATTCCTATACTTTTAGAAACAATTATTCTGTTCCCAGTTGCAAGGGTAAGAATAGTTGTCCATGTCTTTGTGAGTCTCTCTATAGCAACAATTAAAGTAGTAGGTCCCTTTGCCAGATGTAGGCACTTCAACAGCCATGAATGAGGGATAGAATCGAATGCCTTCTTATAGACAAGCCATACTGTCACAAGGTTTCTGCATTGTTTTCTTACTTCAGACAGTACAGTTTTGTTTATTAAAAGTTGTTTGGCACATCACCATACTCCCTTCTTTCCAGCAGTCTGCTCATCAGTCACAATGTTGTTTGACTCACAATTGGTCCTGGAGGAATTGGTTGAGACAACTTGTGAACAGTTTGTACATAATGTTTAGGCAAGCAATGAGCCCGTAATTTCCTGCCATCTCAGTGATTTCATTTTTGGCAACGAGATTTGTCCTTGCTGTAGCAAGCCAATGTGGTATATTAGTCTGACCTTCCAATTTCATGTCATTCGGTTTCTATAAAATGTCAGCTTCTTGTACGAACATCCAACTATTAGGTCCCTTCCCGGTGCCTTCCCATTCTGCAGTTTGCCTACTGCTATAGTGAAGGTTTCTGCATCAGTTTTGTATATTTTACTGTTAGTGTTGGTACAGTATTCTCTCTCACTTGTATTTAACCATGATGCATTCAGGTAGAAATCCCTCTTTTTGTTCCAAACTTTTGACCAGAATGATTGTAGATCTTCTTGAGAGGGAGCTTTCTTAATGGTAATATTTTCCTTCCTCATCTCTCTGTATAATGCTTGTGGGTTAGAAGCAAACTTGTGATTAATACTGGCTCACTTTAAAATTCGCTTGTGATAGCAGAGTTTCTCACACATCATCCTGAGTTCATGTTTTAAAGTGATTAGCTTTCCCTCAAGAGCTCTGTGTGAAGAGTTGCCATAAAGTTTCATTAATTTTTGTCTAAGGTAGAGTTGGTGAGGTGTAAACTCATTTTTCTCCTTACATTTTATTGTTGTAGTTAACCATTCAATATGGTGGCGCACATTGTTGATGTTTTCTTCAAGTTTTGTTTTCCATCTAGGTTGTTTCTGTTTAGTAATTTCATTACTTTGTTCACTGTAGATTTCTCCTAGGTGTTCTTTAAGAGTATTAGCTGCTGTATATACAAGAGTATTAATATTCCAGTATGTATGTATGTATGTATGTATGTATGTATGTATGTATGTATGTATGTATGTATGTATGTATGTGTGCATGTGTGTATATATGTGTATATATGCGTGTGTATATATATATATATACATGTATGTATACGTTCGTATATGTAAGTATACTGTATGTTTATATATATATATTTGTATTTATGTGCTTGAGTATATTCCACCGATGAAGGCAAAGCATTTATTATGCAAAGCCAGAAATCCGGGATCTGGAATTATCCAGTTATTTTTACTAGTTTATTTTGTCTTCGTCTTCGCTCTTTTGTGCTATATGAACATTTATTGTGGTTTAGAGTCAAGATTTGACTGCTATTTTTCAGCGTGGCGATATCTCTTAGATACCCTGTATTATAATTTTAAATAATTTGTTACCTTTGAAGGTTTTTATTCCCATGCTGGCCACTTGATAAAATCAATA
>NC_068990.1:63813210-63820811 GCF_001194135.2 Octopus bimaculoides | reverse complement strand
TGTATGTATGTATGTATGTATGTGTGCATGTGTGTATATATGTGTATATATGCGTGTGTATATATATATATATACATACACACACGTATACAATTGGCTTCTTTCATTTTCTATTATCTACCAAATTTACTCTCACTAGGTCAGCCCATGGCTATAGTAGCAGACATTTGCCCAAGGTGTCACACAGTGAGACTGAACCTAAAACCAGATGTTTGGGAAACAAACTTCTTAACCACTCTGCTAATGCCTATAAGTCTTCAGATTTTGATTGATGGACTTTTAAGATTTTAAGTTTCTTCATGTTATTTTGTTTTTCTTTTTTTCAACAAGTGTACACTGATACACATCATAGAAAAAAATTGTTGAGGATTTGTGATTAATTAGCATATGTCAAGCCTATAATAAACTGAATTTATGAGTAATGATTGTAATACCTCTGCAGGCCTGTCAACTCTAAAACAACCAAACAACTGAAGAACAGCTTTCAATATTTCCAATATTGGTGAGCTGGTAGAATCATTAGCACGCCAGACAAAATGCTTAGCGGCATTTCATCCATGCTTATGTTTTGAGTTCAAATTCCAATAAGGTTGACTTTACCTTTCATCCTTTCAAGGTCAATATATAACTTCAGGCCTTTTGCCTATCATAGAAACGAATGTTTATATTGAATAAGGTGGTGAGCTGTCAGAAGTGTTAGCATGCTCCGCAAAATGTTTAGTGGTATTTCATCTGTCTTCACTTTTGAGTTCAGACTCTACTGCGGCTGACTTTACCTTTCATCCTTTTGAGGTCGATAAAATAAGTATCAGTTGAAGACTGGGGTCGGTGTAATCGACTCACACCCTCCCCTGAACTTGCTGGCCTGGTGCCAGAAATTGACCCCAATATTTCCAATATGTAATATTTGAGATGGCATTTTGGAACATGAAAAAATCATGGACCAAGAAGAGGGATTCTTTATTTCAGTTGCTCAAATTGTTAGAAATAATTATCAAACATTCTTCAAATTACTCCTCTGTCCCATCTGCATAAGGTTACTAGAGGTTAAAAGATTAAAAATAATCTACATTATTTACATTTGATGGATATTTGTCCTTATCTTGTTTGTTGTTAACACAACCTTTTGGCTGACATACCCTCCAGCCTTCATCAGGTGTCTTGGGGAAATTTCAAACCTGGGTTTTCATTTCTAAGTTATTTTTCGATGTTGTTGTTGTTGTTATTATTATTATTATTATTATTATTATTATCATTATTATTATTATTCAGGTCACTGCCTGCAATCGAACTCGGAATCTTGGAGTTAGTAGCCTGCGCTCTTAACTCCAAGATTTCGAGTTCGATTCAAGGCAGTGACCTGAATAATAATAACAATAATAATAATAATATCGAAAAATACCTTAGAAATGAGAACTCAGGTTTGAAATTTCCCTAAGACACCTGATGAAGGCTGGAGGGCATGTCAGCCAAAACGTGTTAACAACAAACAAGGACAAATATCCGTCAAATGTAAATAACGTAAATAATGTACATAATTCATCATCTCTTAAATATAGAACTGTATTAAAAATAATCTGTTACTATATTGCATAATCAAATTATAGATTTCAGTACTAAAAATCATAAATAAGTGCTAGCTAGAAGATTTTGTATTAATAAAATTATGTCTTTTGTACAATGATAATAAAACTGGAAATCACATCACCAGATATTTCCAACCATTATGTAAGCTACGTAGTCTGTCTGTCTGTCTCTCTTACACACATGCACTACTGTTTTTACTTTATCCTCTAAAAATTAGGAGAATGTTAAGCATGTTTGTGTTGGCATTTGTTGTGGTCGATATCAACATGTTCCAAATATTGTAGTTGATGTTTAAACCCCCCTTTAAGTTAACTTTGGCCAAAGATATTCCACCATGACTATCTTATCTACTTGTACATCTTGGACTACACTATCCACTGTGTATTCTTTACCCTTTAGCATTCAGATTATACTGCCAAATGTGATGCTTTTTCATTCAAATTATTTTTAATTAATCTTGCATTATCTCATAGTTTTGAAACTTTGATGATATGATTGTATATTTTATAATGGCTTTGAAAGGTAGGCATGGTAGGCTGAATCTGTGTGGTTAGAACATAAAACAGGTAGTATATTTGGGCTGGATATGGTAAGTTTAAATGCTAAAGGATAATGAGATGGTAGGGAGTAATCTGAAGGTGGTTTCTCTGCTATTTTAGAATATAAGTAAGGGTTTTATACTTCCTTGTTGATGCCTGTAGTTTTCAGTGAAAAAATATCACATAAAATAGCAGAATGGGTCTGATAGCTCAATTTTGGAAGAGTTCTGTTCACAAAGTTCTCTTGTGATTAGATACATTTGAACTCAACAAAGCAAAATCAAAAGCTATGTAGCATTATCAAAGATAATGGCAACATCTCCATAACTTAGCAGTTACAAACAAAAAAAAACTCCCAGGGTTGATTCATTCAACTAAAATTCTTCAAGGCAGTATCCCAGCATGGTCACAGTCTAATGAGTGAAACAAGTAAACGATAAAAGATATTGTCCCTCATTATATAACTGGCTTATGTAATGATGAAGACAAACAGAACAATATGCTCTAGTTATTATTGATATATTGACAGAATCTGAACCAACAATCTTTGATTTTAAGTCATTTTGATAAACTCATAATAAGTAAGTCTAGAGGTACCTATATCACCAGGTTGATTTAAGGATCGCTTTATAACATGTCTATGGTTGAACAGTTAAAATATACAGTAACTGCACATCAAAATGTTTATCATGTATATAAGCTCCAAGATGTGACACAAATACACAATAACAAAGAAGTTAGATAATTAATGACATATATTTATAATTTAACATTGATTCAACCATCACTTATTGCATTAATCTTAATAAATCTAATATCTTTCAAAATTCTGATTAATTTCTTTGATCAAAATATCATGCCTACTTTACATAAAATCTTCATCATCTCCACTCTGTCATTATTTTGCTTATTAACATAATATTAATGATATGGTATTTTTATTGTCAGACAGAATTTCTATTAAAGAATGAGGTAATTATTAGTTGCAGCCATTTCAATTACGTTGCCAATATCTTAGAGAAATCTAAGGTGGTGGGTGAGCTGGCAGAATTGTTAGTACACCGGGCGAAATACTTACCAGTATTTCATCCATCTTTACATTCTGTGTTCAATATACTGCCAAAGTTAATTTTGCCTTTCATCCTTTCTGGGTTGATAACATAAGTACCAGCTGAACACTGAGAATCGATGTAACTGGCTTATCCCTTACCCAAACCTACTGGCCTTGTACCAAAATCTAAAACAAATATCTTTGAGAAAGCTGTGAATGTCACACAGTCTTTTCTATATCTCCTTTATTTGTTTGGGAGTTTTGTGTCCCTCGAAGATATTGTTTTATTTTTGCAATCATTTATATTCATTTATTTACTTGTAGTGCTGACTGGTTTGCTTACCAATACTTCACTGTTTCAAATTGAATCTTTGAAGTTCAGATATTACCAAATTTGATTTAACTTTTCATCTTTTATTTATACGTGTCTACAGTCCATATGTAGGAGGAAGTCACAGCTTAGCAGTATTTCATCTGCCATTACATTCTGAGGTCAACTTTGCCTTTCATCCTTTCAGGGTCAATAAATTAAATACCAGTTACACACTGGGGTCGATGTAATCGACTTAATCCCTTTGTCTGTCCTTGTTTGTCCCCTCCATGTTTAGCCCCTTGTGGGCAATAAAGAAATAAGATTGCATCCAGACCACTGCAAAGCAATTTTGAGAAAACCAGAGTAACCATAGAAGATGAGAGACACCAAAGAAGGAGAGATTCTTCATCATGACTCCTATCTCTTTGAAGCCAACGTATTTACCCCCTAGTGCCCTAGTATGCCAGAGCTTGTCATTCTAGGACTGGTTTACATAGTCACTAGGGTATAAAAAAAACCTTCTTGAGTCATGCCAACTAATAAGGGCCAGCTTCCTGGTTTCCATGGCATATAAATTCCTCACCTGCACACAGCACTGGATTATTCATTTGCCAGCTGAGTGGACTGGAGCATTGTGGAATGAAATGTTTTGCTCAAAATCCACAATCTTACATACATATATATATATACACCCTAATCACTAAGCCATGTGCCTCCACTAGCCACTTAGGGGCTGCCTTGTCACTCTTCAGACACAAAGAACTGCCATTAACATCATGAGTGTGTGTGTGTGTGTGTGAGTGTGTGTGTGTGTGTGTGTGTGTGTGTGTATGCAAGTCTGTGTGTGTTTGTCCCACCACCACTGATTGACAACTGGTTTTGGCATGTTTATATACCTGTAACCTAACAGCTTAGCAAATGAGACTGATATATGTCTGCATGTATGAGTATGACATTAGAAAATAAATGATATAATCATTTGAATAAGCAGAATTGTTTAGGAGAAGTAATTTTGAAATAGACTGTTATAATACCATCATTCGCCGATCTTCTCTCGTTGCTTTTACTAGTTTCTGCATCTCTTTCAAAGCCTCTCCAGAGAGAAGAGTATTCTTCTTGATACCCTGTTGATTAAAGTGTATAAATTTAGAAAAAATCTTTTCTGAAACCAAAAACAGAAACAAAATGCAATACAAATTGTCCAGTCTTTGAACAGTTGATACTTTAGTGATGGAACACAATTGGCATAAACACTTTCCCCACTCTCCTAACAGACACAAAGAGAAGTATGCTTACACACTTTGGGAGAGAGGGAGTGGGAGAGGGAGATTAGGAAGGGAGGGAGGGATTGAAACATAAAACGTCTGATGTCTAATAAGTCAGTATCGATTCAACCAATGCCAAATAGGGAGTGGCAAAAAGGCTGTGCCAAAACGTCTCATACCTTCTTTACCAAGTATCAAATCTCTCCAACAGGATAACTACACACCACCACCAAGATAACAATATGCTGCCAGAGAAGCATAAACAATGTGATGGGGTGGGGTGGGGAGGAAGTGAGGTGGGGATGGGAGGCTAGGAATGTAATGAATGATACTGACAAGCTGAGTCGTTATTTAATACAGTAGAAAAAGATAAAGAGAATAACATAAACAGAATATGGATTGATTACTAAAAAGATTTTGACAGCATCTCATTCTCAAAGACATTGGAGACACTGTACATAAACAAAAGCTATCTCCATACTACGGCTGTATAAACACATCATCATATCAAAATTAAAAACATCAACAACACTACAAATTAATAAACAGATTATAAAATCAATCTCCATAAGAAGAAAAAATCTTATTTTTCTAGGCGATTCCTTATTTTCTCTACTTCCATCTTGAAACTTACAAAGAGATCAAACTGCTATTGTTTAAATTTTTCTTTTAAAATTTAATTAATTAGTCAAAGGAGTGATGGTTAATCCCCATGGCTTTTGTAAGCTCCTTTAGATAGCTGAGATTAATGATAAGAGAATGAGAGATGATTAAAGGAGAACTGGATTCATTGAGTAGGTTTGGATGGCGGTAGTATGCAGACTGTCGGTTCTAAAGAGCAGATGATTAAGTTTCTGTGGAAGAGTCAAAGAGAATAAGCTCATCACCATCATTTATCGTACACTTTTCCATTTTTGCATGGATCAGATGGACATTAATGAGGCAGCTTTTCTACAGCTGGATGCCCTTCCAGTCACCAACTCTCACTTGTTTCCAAACAGGTAATACTTACTTCCCTATGGCCAGATATATTTTTCATGGGGAAAAAGGAAACAAACAAAATTGTTTGTATGATAGTATTCCCATTTATAATTATCACATGATCAGAGTAAATAAACTTTGTGTTAATAATCCAGGGAAAGAAGCATGCTGCAGAGTAAAACCAGTCAAATGGCCTTCTTTTAAATGAAGTCTACAATGTTTGTGTGTAATAGCAGAGTTGACTGAAATAAATGAGAATTGTTTTCATATAAATCACACTTGAGCTTAATACAAGATCAGCAATTGATAAGTCTTAAAAGCGTTTTCTGGTTTGAAGAGGAAGTCTATTCTTTGGGATGCAGGCTTGGTAATATTATATATGGCAGACAAGAGAGATTTCAGGCCACATATACTTGAAAGTAGCCTGTGCTTTCCCAATAGTTGTCTTTCTTGTGTTGTGACGGTGAGTATATGTCTTTCAGTTGGTAATGAAAACAGTAATTTTTAATGAACTGATACAGCACATCAGCAACTAAACTATTTCTAGGTTCAAGAGTTAACAGCTTTGAAAGATGTTCCAACTATGATCATCCTATCCTTTTCAATAACTGAAACTGCATTGGATATAATGAATAATTTATTTAAGGTCATTAAAATGTGATTTGAGGGAGATTGGGTTGCAATTTCTTGCAGGTTAAGTGAATACATAAGTTCTCTTATGGTAGTTTGTATGGGACTACTTTTTAGTTCTTTGGTTATGCAAGGGCTGTACCTAGATGGTTGATTTGAGTTCCTTTCTAAGCTGTCTCAGATGAGTTAGAAATAAAACACATGTACTGCTAAGAGTATTCAGCTTAAAACCAACAGAACTCTTACCAATTATCTGACTTTGAAATAGGAGATGGTTTCAGAGGACAGACAAATGCAGAAATAGTAATGGCTGGATTTAGTAAGGAGAAAAGGACAAGTGTATTTGAAGTTTCAGTGTGCTCATCAAGAAAAAGAGTATATGAGGATACAATCTTATGTAGACAATTCAAACTAGCAAATAATTCAGCCCCTGTGCCAATAGTAAGGGTGTAAGGAAGAGATTGGGGAATAAGAGGAGTTGTGTGTATTAAAGCCAGTGATGATGAACTAAGAGAAAGAAGAGGCATGACAGATAACATCAGTGTGGGAGGAGAGACAGTCGAACAACTGTTAGTAGTTAAAGGAGTGAGAAGAGCAGTGGAATTAGAAGAACGAGGAAGAGAGACTTTGAATCAGAGTAATTGGAAGGTTTTATTGATTTCAGATAAAAAAGGTAAAGTATAAATAAAGAGTGAACCCTGAACAAAAGAGAAGTGTTAGAGGTAAAAAAATAAGAGAAAAAAGACATTTCAGAGAATAAGATGGGACATTAACAGAATATGGTGGGCAGTATTATGACGAGGTTAAAATCCATGTTGGAGTAGAGGAGGGTGAATTGTCTTGCAGAATAATTCTTGCTCCTTGTACATAGATTTTATTTTAGAGTGTGTGTGTGTGTGTATGTATATATGTATGTGTATGTGTGTGTGTGTGTGTGTGTGTGTGTGTGTGTGTGTGTGTATCTATTTATGTGTGTGTGTATCTATTTATGTGTGTGTCATCATCATAATCATCATCATCATCGTTTAACGTCCGCTTTCCATGCTAGCATGGGTTGGACGATTTGACTGAGGACTGGTGAAACCGGATGGCAACACCAGGCTCCAATCTAATTTGGCAGATTTTCTACAGCTGGATGCCCTTCCTAACGCCAACCACTCAGAGAGTGTAGTGGGTGCTTTTACGTGTCACCCGCACGAAAACGGCCACGCTCGAAATAGTGTCTTTTATGTGCC
>NC_068990.1:63807702-63812949 GCF_001194135.2 Octopus bimaculoides | reverse complement strand
TATATATGTATGTGTGTGCATATGTATATATATATGTATGTTTGTGTGTGTATGTATATATGTGTGTGCATGTGCATGTGTATGTGTATGTGTGAGTGTGTGTGTGTAGGAGAAGAACAGAAAATAAGAACTCAGTGGGTTTTACCAGATTTATGTTTGATTCTTATGTAGCCAGCTGCAAGATGAGCAAATCATAAACTATCTGTAAAGATGGTTTGAAATTATACGAAGTCTGATCAGAAAGTATCAAGGCTTGTGCTATAAAAAGAAAACTACAACACAGATCAATTCAGAGTTTATTCTCCTTCGAAGTAGTCCCCTTCTGAAACCATACAATTTATCTACCATCATTTCCATAGTGACCAAGATGCTGAAAATATTCAGTGACGTAGGACATGCACTGGTTATTTGTATAATTACACAAGTAGTGTAGAGAGAGATATTCTTTTCTACTCGAGGCACACGGCCTGAAATTTTTGGGGAGGGGCCAGTCGACTAGATTGATCTCAGGACGCAACTGGTGTTTAATTTATCGAGCCCAAAATGATGAAAGGCAAAGTCGACCTTGATGGAATTTGAACTCAGAACGTAAAGACAGACGAAATACCGCGAAGCTAATGTTTCTGCCAGTTCACCGCCTTAGTGTAGAGAGAGCTATTGCCCCAATGATTGGCCAAGTAATAGTGTCAGCAGCCGCTACAAGGGTAAAGGGGGTGTTTTAAAAAAGGAATAAAGTGATGGAAGTTATTAATATAGCACAGAGAGGTCAGTCTAATCAGGGAGAGGACTAACCTAGATGTGATATTGTTTCAGTTAGTATCAGGGCATGGATACACTGTTGCCTTTGATTTGTTTTTTTTTTAACTGTAGCATCCATTGGAAATCTTAGACAAGAACAAACCATTAGATCTATTACTCAATGATTTGGAGAAAGATTTTAGCAGGGTGTCATGCATCATAGTCTGGTGGTTACTAAGAAAACTGGGGGTAAATGAATATGGGTCCCATGCAAGCCATGGAGAATGGTGTTCCCAACAAAATATGAGTTAACAAAGTCCAGTGGGAATTTAGTATGCAGATAGATGCCCATTAGGGTCCAGTTCTCAGTTGCTTCTTGTTTACTATATTCTCCTGGGTATAATAAAGACATTGACTCTGTGGAAACTTCTGTATGGTCTAGTACTTATTGCTGGATCTATCCAAAGAGCCAAATATGGAAGCATCTAAAGCTAAGGAACCCAAAGTTCAATTTAGCAAGAACAAAAGTTTTAGTTTGCAAAGAAAGAAACCAAACACTAATATCCTTTTGTACTCTAAGCACAAGGCCCGAAATTTTGGGAGAGGGGGGGGGGCTAGTCAATTAGATCGACCCTACTTTGCGACTGGTACTTAATTTATTGACCCCAAAAGGATGAAAAACAAAGTCAACCTTGGTGGAATTTGAACTCAGAACATAAAGACAGACAAAATACTGCTAAGCATTTTGCCCAGCATGCTAACATTTCTGGTTATATGAAAGACTTCATTTCATAAGGCCCAAATGTTTGGTGGGGAGGGCAGTTGATTAGATCGACCATAGTATGCAACTGGTACTTAATTTATTGACCCCAAAAGAGGATTTCTTTATTACCCACAAGGGGCTAAACATAGAGGGAACAAACAAGGACAGACAAAGGGATTAAGTCAATTACATCGACCCCAGTGTGTAACTGGTACTTAATTTATCGACCCCGAAAGGATGAAAGGCAAAGTTGACCTCGGCGGAATTTGAATTTAGAATGTAATGGCAGACAAAATACTGCTAAACATTTCGCCCGGCATGTTAACATTTCTGACAGCTTGATGCCTTAACTAAAAACTAATATCAACAGGAAAATGGTGCTATATTTGAAATGCCAAAGGAGAGTAGTAATTAATTTTAAATGATATACTAAATGCAAGCAATAGGTATTCCAAAGGCACAGTGGGTCTGAGGCAAGCTGACACAAAAGGATTTCATTTACAATGGATATATACAGAAGTAGTTAACAGTAACGACACTCATGAAATGAAGTCTTTCATATAACCAGAAAAGATGGCTTGAAATAGTTGATAGCTTCTGTAACCTAAATAACCTAATTCAATAGAAAAGATGAGTGGTGTGTAAGCATAGTAATCAAAATAACCGAGTGGAAAAATTTTCAGTGAATTATTACCTCTGCTGGCAAGAAAGGGATTTTTTTTTCTGAGAAAAAAGTGAATTCTATGTTTGTGCAATAAAGTGTTGTGCTGTATAGTTGCAAAATATGGGAGCTGAAAGTTGAGATTCTGCAGAAGTTCTGATAGACATGTAATACCTATATAACAGAGCACAAGTAAATGTACTGAGAAAAAAAATGGATCTTAGAAGTATTAGCCATACTGAAAATGAGAGAAGATGGCATTGGTATGGACATGTGGAGTATATAACAAATGATAGTTGGGTAAAAGCATGCTGAATGATGCTAAAGGAAAGAACCTGTGAAACAGAAATTCCAAAAAATACATGGGAAAAGGTAATGAAGTCTGATTGCAGAATGGTAACAGGGACCATGACAGCTGTGAGACATTGTGTTAAAATGGCCCTGTCAGAATCCATACCAACATGGAAAAGTATATGTAAAAACTGATGATGAGGATATAAATGTTTTGAATATGAAATATATTACCAACCTTTGATAGTGGTCTTGAAATAGAGCCAGATCTTTTCTTTGCATCTTCCACTGGAAAGAACAAAAATTGAATTTGTTGAAAACTTTAGATCAGATTGGAGAGAGAGTAATAGAGGGAGGGTTAGTGCACAGCAAAGCAGACATTACTAGCGACCAAAAAGTACCATAAAACATGACTAAAATACCAATCACAATATTGTGATATATCACAATGTCAATATTGCACTAATCAAAACTTCTCATTAATCACTTTAGATTCACCCAACTCATTAGTTTCTCCTCTTCCTATAACTCATATTGTTTACCTCATTCCCAATCACACAGGCTTCACACTAATCCCCTAACCGATCAATCCTTTCCACTGGATATGCATCCCACTGGAATTTCTTTCTTGCTCTTGTTTTTTTCTGTTGTTATCAGCCAGTATTTGTTCAAGATGAATGTCAGTCTCATCCACCTCATGGAAGGTCATTTGAAGGTCAAGGACACATCCTCTTCCTCCTAACTTAACTATTAAAGAAAATTCCTTTTTCTTTCTTTCTTTCTAATTATATAAATACCTTGTGTCCAGGGTGTAATGCTTTATTAAATTTTAAGACACAATAATGCCATCACTGTGACTACTACTATATACTCTGCTCACTGCTAAAGTGCTTCTATGATGAACACTGCCAACATTGTAATTTATTTATTTTATATCAATCATTGTAAACAATAGCATTATTGGTTACAGGTTTCTAATCAGCTCATCACTGGTTCACTGCTTTACTATATGCCTTATCTATAATTTAATCAAAAGTAACCGTACCATAACAGTAATGAGGTAAATTGGCAAAATCATTAAATATCTTGTATTATTCCTTTTGGTTGTCTGTGTTGCAGTTTCATATCCTACCAAATCACCTCTTGTATTTTCACAAACCACGTCTCGTTTCTCTCTAAGATGCAAATTTCTCAACCTCTATCCGCAATCCATCTCCATTATCCAGGATAGGTTCCCTGCTCAAATTTCTCTCCAAAAGGAGAGTATACCTGGACTCCACTTACATTGTCCCTCATCTGTCTCACCTGGATTTCAGCAATAATGCATTCCAGTTTCTCTTTTTCAAATTCTTCCTCTCTCATTCCCCCAAATACATCTGCTCCGTCTATCACTTTCCTAATTCACTCCTCTTCCTCAGTCAACTAATTCCTCATTACTTTCACTTCTAACATCTCTCTCTTTCTCTCTTCCCCCTCTCTCTCTTTCTCTCTTCCCCCCTCTCTCTCTTTTCAGTGACCAGTAGCATGACTTCTGCTGAGCCAAATCCACTGATGACCTACTCTCTTATGTCATTCTCCTCTTATATAATTCTTGCAGATAATGGCTTGCAACAGCTTAAATGAAACATTAATGACATCAGTCACACAAGTCATGAATGCCTTCAAGGTACATGGGCTTCACTCCTTCCTCCAGACTAAGCAAATGAAAATATAAAAAGGAAAACTTTGCCTGTCATATTTTTGGGGTCACTAAATAAAGTAGCAACTCAATGGTGAAGATTGGTTTTGTCATTCTCTGGAAGACACTGGCTGTGGTCAAGGCTGGAGAAGAATGTGTTCCTCCAGGTTTAGATGTTTGTCTCTTACCATAATATCAGGACAGTGCCATGAAAACTTCATCAAGAGTTAGGAGAAGACATTATGGTACTAAAATTACACCACCAAACCATCTGCCTTTTCTACAATAAGTCATTCCTACTCCACCACCATGATGACCACCACCACCATGATGACCACCACCACCACCATTATATTACTAATGACATTCTACTATGTTGTAGTATCTCTTCTGTGTTAATTCCTTTGACTCCATGTGGAGCATAGGATATCAACAAGTGATCTCTGTTTGTCTTGATCATTGGAAATGGATTGTAATTGTCTCTAGGTTATAACTAATTAACAGAGCCTCAGCTTCTGTGGATCTTCATGTTGTTTTGGGTTTGCCACGCTTCCATCTCCTATGAGGTGTCCCCTAAAAGGGTTTGTCTTGTAATGTTGGAAATGGGTTTCTGTAAAATGTGTCTTAGTCAATCTCATTTCCTCCTCTTGATCTGGGTTTTGATAGGTTGCTCATTTACCTGCTCACACAAAGCTTTGTTTCTGAGTCTCAGTGTTTCTCAACCATTCTTTCGCCTTGGACCCCTTTGATTCCTATTTTACTCTGACAGCCAGATGAAGGGGAGGTGGAACACTTATCCATTCAATGCTTAAAAACTCCTATTATATTTGTATGATTAAATATTATCAGGAATTGTACAAAAAAATAGTTCATGTATTATTCTTTTACTTGTTTCAGTCATTTGACTGAGGCCATGCTTGAGCACTGCCTTAAAGGATTCCAGTCAAATGAATCGACCCCAGGACTTTGTCTTTATTTTTTGTAAACCTAGTACTTATTCTATTGATTTCTTTTGCCAAACTGCTAAGTTACAGAGACATGAACACACCAGCATTGGCTGTCAAGTGATGGCAGGGGGGCAAGCACAGACACAGAAATATATAAATACATACATAC
>NC_068990.1:63794955-63801421 GCF_001194135.2 Octopus bimaculoides | reverse complement strand
TATATATATAAAAATTTAAGGAATGGAGAAAACGCATGTTATAATTGCATATATATAATTGCAATTATAACATGCGTTTTCTCCATTCCTTAAATTTTTAAATATACTCAAATACCCAAAATTTCAAGGAGTTCCTGCCTTAAAAACAGGAACAACACCAAAGTTATTTTGTGTTCTTTGCTACATTGGTTTCTATTAACCCATTTATTCTATCCGAAGAATTATTATTCATTAAGATACACACATACACACATACACACACATATATATATATATATATTTAATTATATGTATTTCTTCTATGTGTGTGTATGTATGTATATCACATATCTACACACACACGCACGCGCGCACACACACACACACACACACACACACACACACACAGACATTACAGAAGTAAATAGACAGCCTTATAACCATTAAAATTTCTTTAAATCTGAAATAATTCAAATTATTTATTAATTGCTATAATGTGAATATTTAATATTTGGTAGACATGCCCCTTGCACTTTTCAAAGCAAGTACCCTATAAGGCATGTTAATGATCAGATGATGAATATTCTCTTGTGAAATTTCTTGCCAAGTTTCATATAGTAATCTCAAAACATCTGAATTTCAAGATGTTTTGTTGTTCTTTTTATGAGGTGTCCTGTCCATTATGTCCCAGAAGTGTTCAATAGGGTTCATATCTGGTGATTGGCTTGGGCATGGAAGCTCTTTAATATTATTTTCATCCATAAAATCTCAGGTAATTTTAGCTGTGTGACAAGGAGCCACTAGCATAACTGGGTGGGGTTCAGTTCATCCTGGGTGGCACTTTTCATCCTGTTGTAGGCTATTGCTGCAAGCAATATGCGTTTTTTGTGGGACCTGGGGGTGGCAAACAGAAGGGCCACCCTGGGCAGTACACACTCTAGCTATGTTAGTGCAAGGAGCCCCATCTTGCATAAATAAAGAGTCTTCTTTAAACTTTTCACCACTGGAGAAGATTGAAAGGAGTCCTTTCTGTAATATGGACACATATTTATCTGAGTTTATGTTTCCTTCAGCTCTGATTAACTATTGCTCCAGTCAACTATTGTTCCAAATTGCTCCCCTGACCATCACAAATTAGCTACTGTGTTTTAGTGTTGGCTGCGATCTTTTCACATCAAATCCTTGAACACAGAATCTCCAGACCCACACTCAATCATTGTTAGGAAACACAGCAAATCTGAACTCATCAGAGAATATGACAGTGTCCCAAAAGGCTAGTAGCCTCTCCATCATCTCACTGGCTCAATCTTTTCTCCGCTTGATGTTGACTGGTCGAAGAAGTGGTTTCCTTCTTGCAGCTCTGCCATAGTAACCAAGTTTGTGAAGATACCTGACAACTGTTCTGGGACTGGTATCAACTTGTTCTGCTATGTCAGAGGCCTTGCAACGAGGATTATCCTCCACACTTCTCTTAGCAAAGAGAAGGGTCCTGTCAGAGGGCCCTGGTTGACCTGGGAGAGGTGATGTGGACTCCTTCCCCTCCGTGGTGAATTACACAACCACTCTAATAACTGTAGAAAGTGGGATCCAAAGGTTTTCTGTGATTTTATGCTATGTCCACCTTTAGAATGATCCACAATATGGCCACTTTGAAATTCAGACAGTTCCAATGCTTCTTTTGTACATGACATGATTAAACAGTCACATATAGAATCTGAAACATAAAAATGTCGATTACTAAAAACTATAAACTTTTACAAAGCAGAATAAATATAAAATGATGTTTTATGGGGTGTCTATTTACTTCTGTGATGTTTGTGTATATATCGTCATCATCATCATTGTCTTCATTGTTTAATGTCTATCTTCCATGCCTGCATGAGTAGGAAGGTTGACAGGAGCCAGCCAGGTAGAAAAACTACCCTAGGCTACTGTGTCTGCCTCTTATCTAAACTAACTCTCTCTCTGCATCTATATATATACATATATAAAGCTGAGAATATCTGTCTGTCTGTACGTGTGCATCACTAAAACTCGAGAACTACCCAATGGATTCCATTCAAATTTTACACATGCCTTACTTAGGGTTCATGCAGTGTGATGGGCTAAAAGCATTTTCTATTTCTTGCTTAATGCGAACCTGGAGCAATCTCTTATCTCTTACACTGCTTCCATATTATGTGTCAAAAGTAAAACAATAGCATCTGTATTAATACTTTCGCTATTATGTGGTTTCAATTTCAGTTACTTTAATTATGTATCTGTATATATATATATATATTAGTTTCATTTCTATTATTTTCAATATGTATTTATACACATCTGTATATGTATGTATGTATGTATGTATGCATGTATGTATGTGCATATATGTACATATATATATGTATATATATATCACCATCATCATTATCGTCGTATAACGTCCGCTTTCCATGCTAGCATGGGTTGGACAATTTGACTGAGGACTGGTGAACCAGATGGCTACACCAGGTTCCAATCTGATTTGGCAGAATTTCTACAGCTGGATGCCCTTCCTAACGCCAACCACTCAGAGAGTGTAGTGGGTGCTTTTTATGTGCCACCGGCACAAAGGCCAGTCAGGCGGTACTGGCAACGGCCACGCTCAAAATGGTGTATTTTATATATATATATATACAAGGTACAAACATGCACACCTAGTGTGGTCAGGGAGAAGACCAGTGACGAACTTGCTTAACATTGCATTTGTCTGTTGTTAACAAACCAAGATTCTAATTCATAAAGGACTTCTTGAAGTCAGGAGTACAGCTGCACCTGAGTATCAGAGGACAGGATTGCAATCTAGTTACTACAGGATACTGTGTTTAGAGTGTGAGGTAATGTAAGAGTGACCATCATTATCATCATCATCATCATCATCATCATTTAGTTTCAAAGTTTGGCACAAGGCCAGCAAGTTCTGGGCAGGGAAAAATTCAATTACTTGACCTCAGTGTTCAGCTGGTATTTTTTTTTATATCAACCCCAAAAGGATGAAAGATAAAGTCAACCTTGGTGAAATCTGAACTCAGAATGTAAAGATGGATGAAATGCTGCTAAGCATATTGTCTGGCATGGTAACGATTGTGCCAGTTTGCCACCAATGTCCATTTTCCATGTTGACAAGGGTTGAATGGTTTGAGAGGTGCTGAGAAGCCAGAGAGCTGCACCAGGTTCCAATTGTCTGTTTAGGCATTTTTTCTATGGCTAGATGCCCTTCCCAATGCCAGTCACTTTACAGAGTGTACTGGGTGCTTTGTATGTGATACTAGCACAGGTGCCTTTTACATGGCACCAGCACATAAAACTTGGTAACCAGAGTTGTCAAGTAATTTGTTAGACAGAGACCTCGGAAGTGACTGTGTGCCAAGCAGGAAATTGGAGTATAGTAGAGGGACAGAGATAGTTGTCTTACTATAGAAGAGATATTTAGCTACCCGTGTAGGACAAGGAAGAAGAAAGGTGGGAGAGGGTTAGAGAGAGAGATAAAGAGACAGTCATTTTGTGTGTGTGTGTGAGAGAGAAAGAGAGAAATAGACAGTGCTGGAAATGTATTGGGGTTTACCCACAGGAAACAGTGGGGAGGAAGTATAAGTGGTACAGAGGGAATAGAGGAGTATATTCCATAAGAGTGTGAAGGAGTATGTTTAGGCATGGTGAAGACATAGCTGTTGCAAATGATGGAGAGTACAAACAAATTAAAGAGAAAGGATAATAGAACACAAAACCTTACAGAATTCCTTTTGAAGAGAAAGGATATATTTGAAATTCTGCTATAGTCTACAATGTAACCTTAACACTATTCCACATAATTAGTAATCTAGGAAGGTGTTTACACTTCTTGATAGATAGAAAGTAGCTTTATTTACTTATTGTGGTTAGTATGGTATGTCATAGAAGCTTCTGTTATTGAAATCGTCAAAAATGTATTATGGAAAATTAATGAGCTCCATCATATCAGTTGACCATAAAGATCAGAATCTGTTTTAGTTATTGGAGAAATGTTTGGATTGACGAAGTCAAAGATAAACCCAGATAGAATCTTTGAAGGTGTTCATAGGAAAATGATAAAATACTCTGTGTTTTTAAATCTTTTTTTTTTTTTCTTAGTTTCAATTATCTAAATATTTGGCAATGTTTAAAGGAGTAGCTAAGATTGTTGCTATTTAATCGAGATGAGTGGTGAACTGCATAATTGTTAGTATTGGACAAAATGCCACATGATATTTAGTTACAGTTCTTTACATTATGAGTTCAAATCCTATCCAGATCAACTTTGCATTTCATCCTTTCAAGGTTGATAAAGTAAATACTAATCAAGTGCTGGATCAATATAACCAACTACACTAAGGCTGGTAGAATTGTTTGTATGTTGGACAAAATGCTTAGTGGTATTTCTTCTACCTATACCTTCTGAGTTCGAATTCAACTGAAGCTGACTTTGACTTTCATCCTTACGTGGTCGATAAAATAAGTACAGTTGAGCACTGGAGTTAATGTGATCAACCTACCCCTTACCACAAAATTGTTGGTTTGTGCCAAAATTTGAAACCATTATTATTATTAAGGTGGTGGGCTGGCAGAATCATTAGAATGCCAGACAAAATACTTAGTGGTATTTCTTCTGACTTCATGTTCTGAGTTCAAATACTGATGAAGTTGACTTTGCCTTTCGTCTTTTCGGAGTTGATAAAATAAGTACTAGTTGAGCACTGGGGTCGATGTAATTGACTTACCCCCTCCCCCAAAATTGCTGGCTTTGTGCCACAATTTGAAACCATATAATCAACTATCCTCTCCCAAAAATTTCTGGTATCATGCTTATATTGGAAATCACTTAGTCTAGACCAACTTTGAACAAAAAAGGCACATGATCAAAAGATTCCACACGTTATCATCCTCTATTGTTTGAAGTGAAGTGTATCTCAGACAATATCATACAATGTATCCTTTCTTTTTTAAGTTCAGAGTGATTTGAGGGAGATTTGGACTCACTGAAGATATTTGTTACTAATGGGATTTTCTAGTGGGTGAAGTTATAAGATAATGCTGCTAAGTGCTATAAATTGTGAGTTACATTTTGAATTATTTGTTTGTGTGTTTCAGAAGGAACTACATCACCTTAAGGCCAAGGTTATGGTGGTAGACATATATCTAGTGTTTTATGTTTCTGTTTGTCTGACTGATTTTGAGGAGTAGTTTGTTTTGTTTTTGTTTCTTTTTTATGGTTTAGTTAAAGGAGGAAGCAGCACCTATAATCCTTTGTAGTACCTCAGAGACTGTTTGAAGAGAGACAGGATAATACTATCTTCATAAGAATATTTGCAACAGTATAGGCTCTGCTAAAGACACACATAGTCCGGGTGATGTTGTTAAACCAAGCAACAGATTAGTCTAACATTCAAGGGAGCAGACACTGTTCATCTGACAGGCTTCTGTACAGTTACAGGCAAGGCTTCGTAGAAAACACTTGCCTATGGTACTGTGCACTAAGTTCAACTCCAGAACTGTTTGACTGAAAAGCAAATTAATAGCTGTGCCAGTGTAAGAAAAGTATTTTTTTTTACACTTATATTTTTAGATGGGTCAAGAGAAAGGGGCAGTGCCCATAGGCTGTAACCCTTTTGATACCAACCTGCCTAAGGTTGCTCCTGGTCCTATGATACACACTTACTATTTTAAGGTGCTCTAAATTAAAACTTTTCATCAAAATTTCATGTTATTCAAGATCCAAATACTAAGTTAATAGTGTTAAAGTTTTTTTTACTAAATTCTTCATTTATTTCAAAATCAATTGACTATTTCAGCAGAAATATGGTAACAAACGGGTTAAGAAAGTGATACTGATGTCGTAATTTTTGTTCTTGAACCAACTCCAGGTAAAACATGAGCAGGGAAGGATTTCTGAAGGGCCAATGTGCTTTGAAAGAAGAACTGAGTGTAGTGGTAGGTGCAATGCCTTGTGGGTAGACACATCATATATGTGTTTTCTTGTTGAAAGAGGTAAGATTGGCATGTCCCTATTGGAGCTTTTGTTGTCTCTATTCATGCAATCAATACAGGTTTAGCATAAATAAACCTGCACTAATTCCATAGTATCTAGGTGACATGTAGATTATGCATGTAAATATTTCTGTATAAGGTCAAATTCAACTCTTACAGATTATAAATTTGTTTTGGTGTTTACTTTTTACCCTCAGGATGTGTAAGGTAATTTGCTTATTTAACTTGAATTAAGAGTTGAATTTGACCTTATACAGAAATGTTTACATAGGTAATAAACTTTAATATATATGGATATTAGCGTCAAAACTCTCATTCAAATTTTTGATATATAACCAAGGAGATCGATTCATAAGGAGTTTATTATAGACCTTAATGGATGAATTTTTGATATTTTGGTAACGATTACATGTTTTATCTTACCAATATATTTGGTAGATATCATTATATGAACATACATATA
>NC_068990.1:63786464-63793409 GCF_001194135.2 Octopus bimaculoides | reverse complement strand
TACTTGTTTCACTCATTTGACTGTGACCATGCTAGAGCACCGCCTTTAGACAAACAAATCGACCTTAGGACATATTCTTTGTAAGCCTAGTACTTATTCTATCAGTTTCTTGTGGCAAACTGTTAAGGTATGGAGATGTAAACACACCAACATTGGTTATCAAGTGATGGTGGGAGGACAAATGCATATGAATGAGAGAATAGGGGTTAAGGAAATGTGGATGTGTAATGAGTGTGATAGGCGATTAGAAATGGGGATTGAGGTGGACATAGTGAATATCTGTTTGGGAGAGGGAACTTTATACAACTTTTCTCATCCATCCACATCACATTACCATATCCGAGCATTCTTCTTTCTTGCGCACCACATCTGATGCCTCTTATGCCTAATTTTTTCCCGACACGTTTGGATTTTGTCATACATACTGATGTTGTACACCTAAGAGAGCATACTAGCTTCATTTCTTTCTAGTTTTCACATAGTCTCTGCATTCATGGTCATAGTTTCAAAACCATGTAGCATTTCTATATGTATGCAGCGTCATACAATCTGCCTTTCACTTTGAGAGATAGGTCTGTTGTTACCAAAAGAGGTAATAGCTCTCTGAACTCTCTCTCCAGCCAGCTCTTATTCTAGCAACAACACTTCCAGCATATCCCTCCCATAAAGTTGCTGCAGGCATGGCTGTGTGGTAAGAAAATTTCTTCTCAACCAGATGGTTCTGGGTTCAGTCCCACTGTGTGACACCTTGGACAAGTGTCTTCTGCTCTAGCTTTGGACCAACCAAAGCCTTGTGAGTGGATTCATCAAATGGAAACTGAAAAAAGCCTGTTGTATATATGTGTGTGTGTGTGTGTGTGTGTGTGTGTGTGTGTGTGTGTGTGTGTGTGTGTGTGTGTGTGTGTGTGTGTGTGTGTGTGTCCACCATCACTTGACAACTAATGTTGGTGTGTTTACATCCCTAACTTAACGGTTTGACAAAAGACTGACAGAATAAGTACTAGGCTTACAAAGAATAAGTCCTGGGGTCGATTTCTTCGACTAAAACCCTTTAAGGCAGTGCTTCAGTATGGCCACAGTCAAATGATTAAAACAAGTAAAAGAATAAAAGAGTTATAGTTTAGTTTTAGCCCTGATTCAATAGATCAATGAATAAAAAGCATTCCAACTATGACTTCTTTCTTCAGATATACTTAGGAATACATCCCAATCTAAATTTCTTTGGTAAGGTGCAACTTGAGGGTAACTTGATTACTATTTCAGGCAGGCCAAAGAAACCATGTGATGAAGAGGTGGGGAATCTCGGCCGGCAGATAGAATTTCAGGTGTATTTGAATTTGTAACTACCCATTTAATTTGTAAAACCTCACATAATGAAACCAAAACAGTAATTTAATATAGGCACAGGTGTGGTTGTATGATAACAGTCTTGCTTCCCAACCACATGGTTCCAGGTTCAGTCCTACTGTGTGACAACTTGAGCAAATGACTGCTGAGGGGATTTGGTAGATGGAAACTGAAACAAGCCAATCATATATGTATGTGTGTGTATGTATATATATATATATATATATATATATATATATATACGGTAACAACAATAGTAACTACACACATGCTGCTAGTGATTTCTTTTCCTTCTTTGGACTTTTCCCTTTCTCCTTTCTGACGAGGAGCAATTCTCGAAACATCAAATTCTCAAAGCATCAGGCTAATATATTCCTTGTGCATGTCCTCTTGTTGTTTATTAATTTTATTCGTTTATATGAATTCACTATATATATATATATATATATATATATATATATATATATATATATATATATATATATATATATACAAATATGTATGTATGTATCTATGTTTGTATATATACATACATATATACATATGTGCATGTGTGTGTGTGTATGTATGCATGCATGTGCGAGCTGGTGTAAACTGGTGCATCAAATAAAACTACCTTTTTGAGGTGGACTTAGTCATTCAATAAACATGGACAATTAAAAAGTATCAGGTGAAATAGTAGAATCAATGCAGTCAACTGAATCTCTGAAAATAGTGCTCCTAGTACAGCCACAATCCAAAGACCAAAACTATTAATGTAATAAAAACATATGTTGGTATGTACCTGTGTATATTGATAATTTGTATGTATATATGCATATACATGTATAGACAAATTTGGATTCCTAATTCAGACTGAAAATTGCAAATGTTCACTTCCAGGACACAACTTAGTTGAGTGCAGGTGGAGTGCATGTCGGGTAGAGGTTGATTGAATATATGTGAGTGAGTGAGTGAGATGAAGAGAGAAACACGTGTAAAACAAGAGTACAGAAAAAGAATGAGAGAAAAGAGAAAGGATGTGAGAGAAGAGAGAAAGGGAGAGAGAGAGAGGATGGTGGTGGTAATTGAATAAGACAAAGCTGAAAGAAATAGAAAAGGAAATAGGAAAAATATAAGAAGAAAGAAAAACAAAATGAATATGAGAAATATTAATAACAATGAAACAATTGAGAAAGGATGAGTGAGATATGAACAGAAAGACATTGATTAAGACAGAAACAGAGAGAGAGAGAGAGCAAATTAATATGGTTCTCACCTTTAATGGATACAAGTGGAGGTGACACATTCAGGTCAACCCCAGATTTTGTAGGACTTTCCATGTTCTTTCTTTAATTTTCTTAAGTGTTAACCGCCTTTCTGTATCAATGCACTCTGGTTCTCTAGTGCAGTTTGTCTTGCTTTGTAAGAACTATCAAGATTCTAATAGAAAATGCATTGTATGTCTCTACGTGTATGAGTTTGTGTATGTATCTGAGTGTGTGTGTGTGTGTGTGTTTGCATATGGGCATGAGTACATGAATGAAAGCAGATTTACTACTTAAAAAGCTTACCTATATATGTGTACATAAATATGCGAGTATGTGCGGATTTGTGTCAGTGCAAATGTAAATAATTTCATCTGCATGATTGCACGAGTGTGTATCTATTTTATTCAGATATAAAACGTTTTTCCTGTATACTCGCATGCGTGTTTGCAATTATAGACATTTATGCGTGTTAATAATGTATGTATGTATGTATGTATTATGTGCGTGCGTGTGTGTGTGTGTGTGTGTGTATATATATAGGCGATCAGGCACCCGCGAGCGTATGTGAACACCTCCTTGTATTAGTTATAGAAACTTCAACTTTGACTCCTCAGTGTTATGTATGTGTTTGTTTACCTGCGCGTGTATGCGTGACTGATTGCAACAGTATGTATTGCGTGGGTTACACGTGTGCGTGTCTGTATGTCAGCTTGTCTTCCCCTTACATTTTGGGAGCTTGAAGAAGAAGGGTCAGCTGTCTGTCTGTCCAGCGTACGGTACGGATACTGCTGGTCCCAATTTGTGTTAACTTGTAACGGTAATATAAACACGTCCCGGTGGATTGGAAACTAATGTCACCGTAGCAACGGTTGGTGGGAAGAGTGGGAGTGATAAATACTGTTGTTGCTGTTGTTGATAATGACTATGATGCTAATAGACAGGTGTATAGGCGTGTGAGGTGCGGCAAACACATCAATAACAGGAACAATGGAAATACTAACACTAGCAATCAACAGCGGCTTATTAAAAATAGCAACTAAATCTGCCTCAAATTATTTTCTGTCTTCTTAAAAAAGTAGAAAAGATATTGTGTAATGTAGTCATAGATATACTATAAAAGGTTGGAATATATTTGGTCAGGAGTTTACTCGATTCAAGACAGACTTGTGTTTTAATCACAACCATTATCAAAATCAATAGCAACGACACGAGGCAATGTGGTGGAGCTGCCTCGACGTGGTCGTTTGGCCTGCTAGAAATAACAACCAAATTTCTCAGATTGCACTTAGTGTCATTTTGAAGGACGTACTAAGGGTGCTACAGAATCGGAATGTAGATAGCAATGAATTCTTGGGTTTGGGGAGTACACAGGAGATTGAAGTTAAACGTGGGTAGAGGTTTCAGATTTTTTTCAGTACAACACTAAAGTTCATGAGTGTCGGAAGAGAGTCCCGATTGCATCCAACCGCTTCGAGAAGGGAAGACGCATTGGATAAGGTAATCCTATACAGGGTTTATGAGAGGGAGGGTTGAAGGGATACATTGAACTGGAGCCATGTATTTGCTTATCTACTGAAGAATGACATTCACCTTTTAAAGGAAGCTCTGACAGAAACATTAGAAACATTGTAAGCCATCAACTTACCTTGATAAAAAAAAAATCTTCTCAACAGGGCCCATAAAAAGGCATCCGTTCTTGATGTCAGAAAGCTAAAGAAGAGGCTATGAATACCCCAATCAGCCCTTTCTGAAAAGAAAAAAACAAAACAAAACAAAACAAACACTTTCTTTTTGAATTTTTATTGTTGCTCCCGATGAGAGCCCCCCCCCCCAAGACTTGTCCCGCTTTGTAAAGTTTGTTTCGGAGAACCTGCATTTCAGAACACTCGTTACCTCCAGAGTCCCGCTGCGTGACCACGTAGAATAGGGTTTCTCAAACCGGGAAACGCAAGAGAAAGTGTGGTAGTACCTAAGCTTTGTAAAAACGCCAGAGTTTTTAAGTGACTACAACGAACTAAAACGTTAACTCGAAACTCGTACGTCTAGAAAACGTATTGGAGAGACTTTTGCTGGTCTCATCCACTTATCGTTGTGAAGAATGTTTATAAATAAAATCGAATTTCGTGTAAGACTGTCAACTGAAGATGATATGCTGGGATCTCTATAATTGTGCCTATAATTGAGTTACTTACAAGAAGGCACCAAGCTAATTGTTCTCCTAATTCTTACATAAAAATGTAAGATTAAATCTAAAAAGAGATTTCTTACATAGGTACATGGCCAGCATTTGAAGGCACATGGTTCAGTGGTTAGAGTGTCGGACTCACAATCATGCGGTAGTGAGTTCGAATCGCGGATCAGGCAATGTGTTGTGTTCTTGAGCAAAACACTTTATTGCACGTTGTCCCAGGTCACTCAGCTATAGAAATGAGTTGCAACGTCACTGGTACCAAGCTGTATCGGCCTTTGTCTTGCCCTTGGATAACATCGGCGGAGTGGAGAGAGGAGGCTGGTATGCATGAACGACTGCTAGCCCTCCATAAACGATCATTCCCGGACTTGCACCTCGGAGGGTAGCTTTCTAGGTGCAATCCCATTGTCATTTATGACCGAAGGAGGTCTTTGCTCTTTACCCTTTACGTGACCAGAATATTTGGAGAAGAGAATGATAGAGTCACCAGCACTTAACTTATATTTCATTTTTTTTTTACTCTGAATTTGAATGTTTTAAATAAAATTTGTTGTATTCTTCAACGGGTTTAAATGCAATGGTTGCATAATGAAGCTTCAATGAAAATCGTTTTCATCCTTGGTCTCGTTTCAAAATGGCTCCCACTGACATTTCCAGGTAACTTTTATACTTTGTCGCCTCTCACCTGTCTCTTGAGTAGCGGGTAAATGAAGATATATTTCGTTGGCTGCGTGTAGAATAACTGAATATTTATTGCCAGACATAAAGATATTGGAGTTGGCTATTCACAATGAAAAACCGTACTGCATCCGTAGAAGTTACTTGTGAGACATGGTGTGAATGTCCAGGATGAGTCTGTCCAAAGAGTTGTCCGTACAAATGTCTGGAACCATTAGCGTGACAAGAATGGATGCTCGTGTCACTCAGCCGCTTTCCACACTCTGTTGTTAACTGAGTGGCAAAACAATCATTCTAGGAGACAAAAACATTCGAGAAAACCATATCACACCACATCCTCATAATGATTTGTCGATTAATAGACAAAGTACGTGAAACTGTGGTGGTTCGCTCGTGATGTCTAACCGGTTATCTAGTGGTAGAGGATTCGAATCACCGCTACAGCCTTTTTTCTGCTAGAGAGCTGCATAGATAGCCAGACAGCCAGCATTGGAATTATTTACCTGTTTCCATTCTTGTCGGTGCAACAATTTTAAATTAATTACAAACCACACATCTCTTGTCTGTATTCTATGGAATCCAATTCTTTTATACTATATTCCTTACGCGGGGTACGACAATGCCGCTAGATATGATGATTTGTTACGCCGGAACAGAAAATTTGAGGACGCCTATTAAGAGGATTGAGTGTGGAATGGCTAAATAAACTTAGTCTAAATATATGACTGTGAGCCAGAGACCAGAATCAAATACTGGGAGGGGATTTTCTCTTAGTAGTTAGAGTAGCCCGGGATTTGGGAATTTTCCTATTAACCCTAATTCGCTGGTTCCTCACTTTTGCTAGGATCTGTACACCTATTTTATTTCGTGTACATTTAATGGCATTCGATTTATATATTTCTTCCTTCAACCTATCCACTAACACCTTAATTCACTGTATCTATACTATAAAAGGCAAATCTACTCTGTGTGTATGTTTAAAATTCATACATTTACACAATTCAAAATTTCTTCGATTAAACAATCGCAATTAATATTCTAAATACAATAAGTTACGTCACTGCGTCATTTTTTCACTCCAAAAATTTCCTAATAATGAATAAAATCCGTAAAACTACAGGAGTAAACATTTTCTCCCTAATAAAATCTAATTTCCTCTTTCTAATACAAATCCTTTCAACTCCTACTTCCTCTGATGAACCTTTACGAAAAATCAAACAACAAATACAAAAAGAAAGGAAGGAGAAAAAGAAAACTATCAAAACTGAAACGATCACATTTCGATACTGTAGTGACAGATACATACAAAATTACTTTGCCCCTCTAAAATTAACTATTTCTATTCCTCTTACACATCGTTTCAATTGCTACTTTCTTTTACGAACGATCCAAGAAAAAAGACAGAGAAACGAAGGGGAGGGAGAGTCAAATAAACAGACACACTGCCAATCATACGTAAATACACACAAATATATGTAC
>NC_068990.1:63779616-63784553 GCF_001194135.2 Octopus bimaculoides | reverse complement strand
TTTTTTTTTTTTTTTTGCTTTCGTTTTTGTGATGTGTCTCATTCGCTGTACATCTCGTAAATAAAGTAATTATCATTATTCGAGCAAGCAGTCGTTAGCGCATTATAAAAACAAAATGAATTTATTTCATGTCTTTACATTCCGAGTTCAAATCTCGCAGAAGCCAACTTACCTGTTCATTCTTTCGAGGTAGATAAAATAAGAACAAGTCAAGTAGAGACAGTCGATATAATCAACTACCCCAACACCAACTCAAGCGTGTTGGCTTTGTCTAAACTGGAAATAATTGTAACAACGATTTAAGCCGATGAGCTGGGGAAACATCCTTTAAGGTGCAAAATTGCTTTGAGGAATTTCGACCGTCTATGCATTCCGAGATCAAATTCCGCCGAGATCGACTTAGTCTGTCATCCTTTCGGGGTCGATAAAATAAGTACCAGTTGAACACTGGAGTCGATATAATCGACTTAACCCTTCTCCCGAAATTGCTATCCTTGGGCCAAAATTTGAAACCATTTTTACTTTTTCTTTTTTACTGTAGAAAGAAGGAGAGGATTTTCCCCATTTACCCAAATCTATAAAATCCGTAGAAGGCAGAGGGATTGTATATTTAATTATTCGAATCGAAGATAAGTATAATACTCGTATTGATTTTATCGAACCAGGTTGGAATCGAATTCTTAACATTAACAAACGGAACTAAATACAGAGAAAGAAGCATTTAGGTTAGCGCTCCTCCTCCAACGTAAACAGTAACAGTAATAAAAATAGTCCTTTCAAAATTTGGCACAAGGCCAGTAATTTTGGGGAAATGGGCTAGTAGATTACATCGATACTCAGTACATGACTGTTATTTATTTTATGACTATGAAAGTTTGAAAGCTAAAGTAGACCTCGGCGGTATTTGAACTCAGAACGTATAAAGAGCTGGAAGAAATGCTGCTAAGCATTTTGTCCGACACATTAACGATTTTGCGAGTTCACCTTCTGTGGAAGGTTGAAGGGAGACGTCAGGACTGGAAGCGAAGGAGGGTGAGTGAAGTGAGGGATACGATCTGCTCCTTTTTTCGTAGGGCATCCGTTGCGAACGAGTTTTGGGGGATGGTAGATTCTGACCAGAGGTTGAGTAGCGAGACCATTTAGGCTTGTGTAGAGAGTGGTTCCTCCTGTTTGAAGTTCGTCTCAAGGTAAGAGCGTTTTACTTTACCGTCCCTTTTGCAAGCTATTTCGGCATGTTGTTTATCTGTTGGGATTTTCCCCCTTTTTTTCCTGCCGACGTTCAACATGGTCACGAGGATTAGAATCGGTAGCAATGTTTTGAGATTGTTTTTCGGGGTAGGTGACGTTGTGACCTGGATAAAAAAAAAGTGAGGATCGTTGTGAAGCTGCAGTGCATACAAGACATGATCAGTGTTATGCCTCTGTACTTAGAAGGAAGTGCTCTGAATTTGTATTTAGAGATGGATGGAGCGAACCAACTATAAGTCGAAAAGATCGAAGAGTGACTGAAGGATGCGTTTACAGAAGATACTTTTAAGGTATACAACAAGCTGGGTAGAGTGAGATGGAAAGAAGAGCAGGTGGACAACTACGTGAGTGAGATAAGGAGACAAACTTGGGTAGCAGGGTTTACTGGTGGATTATTGGAGAAATTGTAAAGCTGTCTTTCATGACTGCATTCCCCGATCATATCTCTGTGAGGTTGCAACTGTTGGGCATTGACACAATGTCGGTGATCGATTTGCTATAGAGGACACCGGTGTTGACGCAAAACGACACTGGTGATGTCACGGAAATGGCCATGATAGATAGAGACTAGCAGGACAGAAGTTGGTGGCGAGTAATGAGAACTGTAGATGAGTAGGTGAGCCGACACGGTCACTTAAAGGACCATGTTTCAGGTGTCGGGGTTCTCTCATGCTCAGAGATTGCAAGGAGCCCAAATCCATAGTGATATGCTCTAACATTGGGACTTGCCTGAGCACATAGCAATCTATTGCAAACAAATTAACGGAGGAAGAGAAGCTGCTGCTCCGGTAGTTGCCCTGACAACCGATTAGAACTGCACCTTTGATAAAGGTTCTGGTGGGTGCAAGGGAAGCGCGAGCCTTTGTTGATACGGGCTGCTCAACAACTCTGGGAAAAACCGTGAAAACAGTTGAGAACTGGAGCAAAAATCCACCCTGAGTGCTGTGCATGGTATAGAGGTTAGGTGTAGAGGCATCAGTGTGGTGGAGTTAATGGTACAGGCGATTGTTGTCGATGAGATTAAGGATGGTGTTGATGTAATTGTAGTAATGGATGTGATTGTCCGGTTGGGTGACGTGACGGTTGGCAAGATGGAGGTAGAATTTGGGGATCGGTGTTCCGTGTGCTGTGAGAATGTAGCGGAGGAAGAAGGCTGTAAGATCGACCAGTCGAGCGGAGAGAGAAGGAAAACTTGCAACTAATATCGAAGATGATGATTTCCGGGTTGAGATTGATGGTAAACAATGGACAGTGGAATACTTCTGGAAGGAAGAAGCCCCGCCGCCGCCGCCGTCCATACCTGAACAAGGACATGGACTGACAAAAAGTGTTCTTAATTTGTCGGAAAATGGTAGGATTAAGAAGTAAGCTGAAAGAGCGAGCTGGGAAGACAAAGCAAGGGAGAATACAGCTGCCATGATGCAAGACATTCTGAAGAGAGTGAGAGCGGAGAACTCGGTGAGGGGAAGTTAGCATGTACACACACACACACAAAGAGGATTGTATGGTGTAATGTGAGTAGCATAGCAAGAAGGAGTCGTTTTGAAAATGGGAGGTGTTGAGGTGGAAGATGCAGCGTGGTTCAGGAAGAAGGATAACTACAGTCACATTAGTGTGGTTGAACTGGATGCGTTGAAGGATGTGAACTTGACGTTGAGATGAGGACTGCGTGCTGTCGTGATTCAAAGTGTATCATATGGGAGTGTACCGGAGCTGGTTTTGGACCGGGAAAGTTGAAAGCCATGAAAGGAAGTGAATCTTCCTCATTAGGGAAGTTTTTCACCATATGTCGCCCGGAGTAGGACAAACTGAAGAGTTGGTTCCACGAAGATCTATGTTCAAGTACGAATGAAGACACCTGAGCGTTGTACCGCAGAATTTCGAAAATGAGAAGCGTCTGCATCCATTCAGATCGGGGATGAAGTGTGGGCGAAGCCACCTGATGCACAGTGATAGAATATTTTGCAATAGCACTCTGAAAGAATGCATTTCCCGCCAGTGAAATAGTTTTTTTTCTATTATTTCTGAACATTTCCTTCCTTGGTAGTAGTAGTGGCGGGAGAGACTTTTGTCAAGAAATATTGGTTTCAAAATTTCGCACAATGCCAGCAATTTAGGGGAGGGGTAAATCGATTACATCGACCCCAATGTTCAAGTAGTACTTATTTAATCGGCCCCGAAGGGATAAAAGGCAAAGTCGACTTCGACAGAATTTGAACTCAGAATGTAAAGACGGACGAAATGCCGCTAAGCATTTTGTTTGTCACACTAACGATTCTGCCAGCTTTCCGCCTTCTTGTCAAAAAATAGTAACAGCCTAAACTGAAAGGTAGCTTTTTAGTGTGGAATTATAAAGTGCTTAGAACGTGCAACATTATATAATAGCGAAAAATATTGAAAAAAAAGTAAATCGTGACAGCTATTCCGAAGCACGATGGGGGTAGGTGGTTAAGAAGTTTGAGAAACATGGATTGAAAAATAATTTTTTAATGCAAATTACATGTCTTAGAATTTAGGATATTAAAAATTAACAAAAAAATCCCCCCCAAAAATCAATAAATTCCATTTTATTCGTGACAGCTATTCTAAAAGTCCACTATTTTCTCTTTGTATTCTGCAGGCATTTTCTGAGCTTACGACATTCTTATTCGGGAACCTAAACCATTTCATTTCATGAAACGAAACCATTTTAATCAGTTCCTTTGAAATCATTCATTCCTTAAGCAAGAATGTTTCCAAATTATCATCTATGTAGTCATCACATATAAATTTCTTCAGTCTAATATCCTCTAAGCATGGTCATTTTGCTGGCAGTGTTCGAAGATTACACTTCTGCAAATTATCTTTCTTAAAATTCTTCTTCCTGTTCCTCGTCTGGCGAATCAGCTTCCCGGTAGTTAGAAGTTTAAGGTTTCTCTCTGCTTCCCTTTTCCCACGTTCTTCGGTATATTGCACTACTACTAATTGAAACGTGGTATTATATTCATGCCTCCTTGATACACCTGCCATAGATGAAGGAGCTAATTTGCAGGACTTGAAATGATTTGTGACTACAGTAAAAGTCTGATGCAAATGAACCAAATTCTAAACGCTCAAGATTGCAGAAACAAACTCCTGTTCTTTGACACGAGAAGTCAACCTTTCGCAATTTTTCAAAAGATGGCGGTACTGCACCACTGCCATTAATAAGCAAACAGAACAGTAGTCTAATATATATATATATATATATATATATATATATATATAATATTAATAGTTTCTTATTAGGAAACTAATAGATTTTATACAGGGCTGCAAGTGCTCAGAATAATTGAGACAAGAGTAAAATATTAGTTATAGAATAAAAACGTTAGGTTAACGACTCAACATACTACACTCCCTCAATGATCATATATAAGAAATACAACATAATCCACCAAACATAAGGAATAAAGGGATATAAAAATAACGTAAGAAAAATAAAATAAATAAAAGAATAAGAAATATATAAGAAGTTAGATGCAAAATATAGAACATATAATATAAAAATTTATACACAAATATATTATTTCAACCGATAACATACAAATAAATCAAGAATAATAAATTTGAGTTAAAGGTATAACATAATATACATACATATCATTTCATATTGCTGAAATTGTATTTGTATTATACCAACAACGTTAAACCAGTTAAGATAATTGCAA
>NC_068990.1:63768262-63778335 GCF_001194135.2 Octopus bimaculoides | reverse complement strand
GGGTGGGAGGGACACAAACACAGACGCACAAACATATACACACACATACATATACATATATATATATACATATACGACGGGCTTCTTCCAGTTTCGGTCTACCAAATCCACTCACAAGGCTTTGGTCGGCCCGAGGGTATAGCAGAAGACACTTGCCCAAGGTGTCACGCAGTGGGACTGAACCCAGAACCATGTGATTGGAAGCGAGCTACTTAACACACAGCCACTCCTGCACCTATAGGTAAAAAAAAAAAAAAAAAAAAAAAGTTTAAATAGCCTTCCCGTGTCATATAGACTCATAGGGCCAGTTCCAAGGTTTCCGTGGCGTATATATTCCACACCTGGATGGAACACCGGTCCGTTTCAGGATTTCTCATTCTTGCCAGCTGAGTAGATAAGAGCAATGTGAAATGAAGTGTTTTGCTCAAGAACACAACGCATCACCCGGTTCAGGAACCGAAACCGCAATCTTACGATAATGTATCCAACGCCCTAACCACTAAGCCACGTGTCTCCATTCTACCTAAGGTGCAAAGCCATTTATTTGGGGTGAGGGCTATGATCTTTACCTTCTTATACAATACGCTTATGATTATAGAGACCTCAACAGGAAGAAGTTTTTAAGACAGCGAGCTGGCAGAATCGTTACCGCGTTGGAGACATTGCTTAACTGCATTTGTTCCAGCTTTGCGTTCAGAGTTCAAATGTCGCTACCGTCGGCTTTTCCTTTCATCTTTTTGGAGTTGATGAAATAAGTACTAGTTGAGCACTGGGGTCGATGTATTGCTGGCAGTGTGCCAATATTTGGTTTCATTTTTAGAAAACCTCTCTCAATTTCAGTCAGTGTGAAATAATAATTTTTTTTGTTCTTTACCGTGTACTATCATTGACTTTGACCTCAAAGCTTACTGCAAAGACTCCCACTTAGGAAAACCTCGAATCTCTCCCCTCCGGAATTTTCATTACCATTTTAACCTTCATTTTACCAATTTTATTTTTTTTACGTCTGCTATCAACGAATATGATCCCCAGACCAATTGGAAACGACTAGCTTTGTAGAAAAAGGAGGGAGAAAGGAGAGCGGAGAGGGGGGAGACCATCGAATTTTCGCATTTGGTGGGAAATTATTTTTTTCATGGGGCTTTTCGTGTGTTATCAACGGTTTTTCCGTGTGTTATTGACTTATCCGACCTCCGAACTTGCCGCTAAATACTTTCTCTTTCAATTGATTTGAGGTTATATTCGTTGAAAACACGCGAGAAAAAAAAATCCAAGGTAAAGCAATCTCCGATGGTGGTGGTGGTTGTGGGGAGCCCAAGGTACTGTCTCATCCCCCTCCGTTTTCCGGTTAAAAAGTCCTTTGTAGCATGTTTGGAGATCAGATTAGTTGATAGAACACGCAAAAAAGAAAAAGAATTCTCACCGAAATCGATAAGGGGTGTTTTATAAATTTAACCAATATTAAACTAGCATTTATTTTATCACTATCTAAAAGGCATGAATCGATGTCAGCAGAATATAAAATCAAAAAGTGAAGCGATGGACTAATTATAGCCAGGAATTTTGTCCGACGTTTTATTGATTCTTTCACCAGTTATACAGATAAACTGCCTGTCTCATTGACAAATTACCACAAAATATAAGATTATAACAGAGGTAATCCATAAAATTGATTTCAGTTAGTGTGTTGACTGAGTCGTTAGGGCATTGATATTTATTCCGGCTTCTTGCGTTTTGAGTTCAACTTGCCAAAGTCAATTCTACCTTTCTTCTTTTCAGGGTTTAGAAATAAAGTACCAGTATAGGGCAGTATCGTAAGAACGTTTCATAAGATTCCCTGCGGTATTTGATACGACTCTTTTGTTCTAATTTCAAGTCTCATCATAAACTATGTCGGTAGTAGCCACTTAATCCGTCCTCTTGTTTAACACTCCCATCTAATCTGTGAGTGCCTTAAACGGAGTCCAGTCTATTGCAAGCATTCGGGCCAAGCCTCCGGTTTAAAGGTCTGTAGCAGATTCGAAACAGAATCGTTAGGTAGCCGAATAGACATCACGACCAAGCCAACGCAGTTTCACATGATCGGTCGATTAAGCGACCAATCAGCGTCAAGCAATCGTGGGATTCGACTTTCTAGAACTTTCTCATTGAGCCCTATTTAAAGGTGGATTTTTGGCAGCAATCACAGTATGTTGAGACAGCCACTCGACATCTCCATTCTCACTCACCGCCAACCAATGATAGATGGAAAACAGAGATTTTGTCGTCATGAATATAGTGCAATTGTTTTCCAATTGTGATGGACCTGCCACAGATTGCTATATCAGTTAACTTATTATAAATCCCAAGCAGTATGACTGTCCCGGTATGTAGTTATTGGTGTTAATATTTATAGAATAGCAAGTATATATCAGTTTGCTTGTTCACCTTTAAATAGGCGCATATCGGCTCATACGCTATGTTTTCTACAAGTGGCTGCGTGACCTGGTCACGTGTTGGGCTTAACATCTATCTCATCACGTGACAGACCAGCTGAGCGCGGGAAATTTATGTCTGTTCGCTGGAACCCACCATCAGCTATATAAGGAGAGATTTTCCCGCTATTAGTCAGTGAGGTGGGTTAGCACGGTCGATTTCGGATCTCGACCGAGAGCAAGTTTATTCTTCCGGTAGCTTCGACGTCTACGTTTGTTCCTGTCCTCCAGCAGAAGTCATGTCACATATTTATTTTCCTGTTCTACACCGCATACATCACCAAGAACCAACTGCATGAGAAACCTTATGTATATTTTCTGACAGAATATTTCAAGATGTATTCCATCAAGCTTACCATGTTAATGATTTTTAACAGGTTAAAAAAATCGTGGAATTTAATCCTTCTGGTTTTTCCGTTCTTCCTTTATTCACATACACACGTATTTTGGAACTCAAACCAGCTTAATTCCTTAACGCAACTATCAACCATTAAAGTAGAAAACCAACAGAGAAAACATTATATGCAGTAGTAAATTCTTCTGTTAATTGTTCACTTGTAACGTTAGTTACTTCTACACGCAGCCCTAGAAATACATTTTCATTCACTAGCAGGAAACTATACTTGCTACGGGTCCTTTCTTCCCTCTTTCCATTCTCAGACTTCCGGTACGAGGGGGTGTTGAAAAGCTTCCTGGCTTTGAGCAAAAGAATATACAGGAGGATCAGTTAATTATGATTTTATTCAACATAATCTCTTCTCAGATTCACACATTTATTGCAGCGGTCTTTCTGTTTTTTTCTAAGCCCTGTGAAAGAACTCGGAAAGTTGGGTCTCAAGCTGGACCTTTCGCGACACCCTTAAAGCCAGGAACTGGAAAGACTTCCACCCGCCTCCCCCATTTTCTCCCAAATTTGTTTATTTTTTTATTTTGTTTTTGCCAAAAAGCCCCGTTTTCGGATACGGAGGTTCCGGAAAATTGTCAAAAATCGGCACTGTGAAATTTATTCCCCCTCCACCAATTCTTCAATTTTGACTTTTTTCCCCAACACTAACCCTAACCTTAACCCTAAAACCCTAACCCTAAAGCCCTAACCCTAATCCTAACTCTAACCGTAACTACAGAAATGTTTTGAAATTTTTGTCCGAATCGTAATTTCCGTATTTTTCCGCATATTTTGAAAACAAAATTCCTGAAAAAAAGTAAAAGAAATGAGGGTGGGGTGGGGTAGTAATTTAAAAATGCCGATTTTTGCTAATCTTTTTGCAGATTTGTATTCCCCGTAGTCGAAAAGGGTGGGGTTGTGTCGAAAAAAAAATTTTAAGGGTGTTTTTTGGGTGTGGGGGGACAGGCGGAAGTCTTGCCCAGGAACTTTTCGGCACTTCCTCGTAAAGGGGTCACAGTAACATTAAAAAAAAAATTTATTTCAAAGCAATAAAAACAGATTGGTTTTATTCTACACGGGGGAACCTCTTTACATTTGTTCGACTTGCTGAGGGCAGCAGCTAAATTTCTCTTATCAAGGCTGACCTGAGGCTTGACAAGAACAACGCAAATTATAATTTGCTGTGACTATGTTGCTATGTTGTTGTCAAGCCCTATGTTAGTCCTGATCGAACGTATCGATAATAAAAAGATTTCCTTTTAGTTGAATCTAGAACAGTATTATCCTATCTACCCTCCTTTTCAAAGAAAATAATGTGATTTGCTGGGAATTCGTTTGCTATTTCTAACAATCTCGCGACCACGTAGAGATTCCCTTTTTGGAAAAGTCTAATCCGCTGCTGCTGCTGCTGCTGCTGTTGTTGTTGTTTTTGGTGGAGGTGTTGGTGTTGGTGGTGTTGGTGGTGGTGGTGGTGGTGAAGTAGTCGAGATGGTGACAAGATAACTGTAGAAATGAGTAATGGCGACGGCGGTAGACGTGAGGCATTGGTGACAGTGTTGTTATTGATATTGTTTATTGTGGTGGTCGTCATGGTCGTGGACACGTTGTTGGTGTCAAGTTATAACACTAACGTTATAACGTTGTCATGGCTAGTGTTTATCCATTATAGCCTTCTTTCTCTCTTCTTTTCTCTTTTTCTGTATCACCTTTCTTTCTTTCTTTCTCGTGACGAGTTAGCGGAAGAAATCTAAGAGACAGACGATAAGAAACTGATAAAGCAAATTTCAAGTGACGGTGTATTAAAAGGGGGTGAATGACAGAAAAGGAAAGAAAGCGAAAAAAGAGTAATAATAATAATGATGATTTCGTTTATTTGCTACAGGGCGAAGGATGTGGGGGACGATATAAAAACAAAGTGTGGGGGGTTTACATACCATGAAATGGGGGTTTACATACCAAAATAATGATAATGATAATAATAATAAATAATGATTTCTTTATTAACCACAAGGGTTTACATTAAGAAAAACATTATGGACAGTACAGGACAAAACAAAAGAATACATATGTGAGTGAGTGTGTTGTGAGGGTTTTGCGGGTAAACAAAACTAACAAAATATAAAAAAAATCAACAATATGTAATTTTCAATAGGAAGGAGACTTTCAAGGGCTGCTCATGGAAAAAAACCCCATAAAAACCATTGGTACCCTGACTGTTGGGGTAGATGCCTTTTTCCTTTCCTTTTTTCCCACTACAGGCGTATGCTCAGGGCAGGCACATTCACCTACACAATTCTCGCCACTTTCATCCACCTTTCAGCAAAGTGGCTAGAAGACAACACTTCCCTCTCTACCCTTATTTTCCTTTTCAAATGCAACTTGAAGAAGTTGATTAGGGATTGGTCAAAGGGAAAAGTGTTTGTCTTCAGCCCGTCGATCTTGTCCACCACACAACTTCTTTCATCATGGCCACCAGGCATATAAGCACAGCCTTTCCTTCCCAGTTAAAGGAAGGTGGCGGGGCGATCTTCCTGATGATTCAGTTGACAGCTGGATCCATCCAACACGCGACAGCAGGTGTTCAACATAAACCCACAGGTCAGCAATGCTCCAGCACCGGATGAGTGTATGCAGGACCGTCTTGTCCTGTGCACATCTTGGACATGCTCAGCTAATGGCACTTCTGTGCCTGTAAAGTTTATCTTGAACAAGCAAAGCTTCCCAATGTCACTGTCATGCCAGAGATTTTTGGTAATTATCCATCGGTCCCAGGCTGAAAATTCTCCAGAAAAGAGCGGCTTAGTTGATCTTCTTCAACACCCAAGGTCTCCCCAAGTACATCGTTGCACTCTCCTTCCACTAATTCTCTATAAAAAGCTAAAGTGGACAATAATAATAATTATTGTTATTATTATTACTATTAATAATAATAATAATAATAATAATTCTTTAATTATTTCTTTATTGACCATAAAAAGTTTGCATTAAGAAAATGATTTATTTGCCACTGAGCAAAAGATGAGGGGACAATACAAAGACAGACATCAAGTGTTAGGGTTTGCATATAATGAAATGGGAGAATATATATATATATATATATATACATACATACATACATGCATATATATAAATGTATAGAAAGTATACACAGTATATAATAAGACAGAGAAGGGAAGCATACACAGCATACAATAAAAATAAAATAAAACAAAGGGAGTGGATGAAGATTGTGATGTGTTCCTAACACAAGAGGACCTCTAGGGATAATTGAGGAACCCCCACTGTCCAAGATATCCTTGAACACCAAGGGCATATGTCCTTTCTAATTCCTGTTCCCCAACTCACAGATCTTTACTTAGAGCGGTACTATCCACTCTTGCCATTTTCACAGAGGCTTGTTAGAAAAATTTAGACAGGCTTTTTGTACAACATCAAATAGGACAGTATTCAAAAGTATGTCTTCCTTTTGAGGAGATCTCACCCGAAAAAGTCCTCCACGCAAAACATCTTAACAGGAACAGCAGGGAATATAAAGGTCAAACTGTCTGTCCACTGAAAGTAATGCCAGTGAGATATTTTACAGCTCTAAATTGCAGCTGTACAATAGTACAGGAGCCTTTAATTAAGAAAGAACATTATGCCGTAGACCATAGCAAAAGTTAATTTTAAAGCTCTTAACATAATTATCCTATAAGATGATAGAATTGTGAATATATAATAGTGAGCAGAGTTCAATCCTGTCAGTGAATCTATCTGTTTATCTATCTATCTATCTATCCACCTACCTACCTATTTACCTACTTATCTATAGCTAGTTATATATATACATGTATACTCTGGTCCCAAGGGAATAAGTAAGTGGCATCACAAATATGAGAATAGCTATAGTAGAAGACACTATAGTAGAAGACACTTGCCCAAAGTGCCATGCAGTGGAACTGAATCCGGAACCATGTGGTTCGTAAGCAAGCTACTTACCACACAGCCACTCCTACAATACATTCAGGATAAATTTGACTGCTTGCTTAAAAAGAAAAGATAACACAATATCTCAGTTGAAAATAAAAACGTATCTTAAAAAAAGATTAAAAAAATAACAACTGGATTATTGCTGGGTGATAACAGTTTGCTCAAAGTAGCTGCTCTCAGCATCCACTGCAGCTTCAAGCCAGTGCCTGAACCTAGCACACACATTCCTCACTGTGTCCCTGAGAAGACCTTTGAACACCAGCTTGTCTTTGGTGTTGCAGGGAGAGTGGTTGGTGTCTTTCTCAATCACTCCCAACACATAGTTATCCATTGGATTACAATCAAGGGAATTTTGAAGTCGAGAAATTGGGGTTGGTGAAGTTATAGAAATTCTCTGATAACCACTTTCTTTCTGAAGGCATGGCAAGGAGCTGAATCTTGCTGCCAGACATATGGCATTCCACAGCAACCCTCTCCAGCCAGGGTTTGACCACAGTCTCCAGCAACATCACATATCTGTTTGAGCCGAGCCTCGAGGCCTGTTCACCAGTTGTTGATTGAGTTCTTGCATGCAAATACAGTTAAAATGACTACTGTGTCCCTTCTTGTTGGCCATGCATGGCTTCATAGTTTCCATTGCAGCTGTCCATGTCATATCTTGCAACCTTTATAGCATTGACAGAGAATTGAGCAGTAGTTGTAATGTCAGCATTTTGATACCAGGTGCAAACCATTGTCATACAGGTAATTCTTTTCCAATAGTCAAATGGCTTGCAGTCCTCCATGTCAGTTAAATTTTTCTCATTTACAACTTGAATCTATTTACTCCCCAAAACTGTCGACTGTTCACCAAGACATTAGCCCTCTAGCATTGAAACCGGTCATATCTGGCCCAAGTATACCAGCCGCTCACACCTACCCTAAGCTGTCATTGTAAACATAAACAATCATATTATTGACATTTCAAAGCTACAAGATAATTCATGATTAATTCAAAACAATGTGAAGAAATAAACATTACATTTGATTGAATAATCTGAATGTTAAAAGGTTAAGCTGTTCCTGAAAAAAGGGCACATAACATTTGCCAAATTTAGCCTGAACGCCTTGTGTGGCTGTGAGGTAAGAAACTTGTTTCCTAATCACATGGTTCTGGGTTCAGTCCTATAGTGTGCCACCTTGAGCAAGTGTCTTCTACTAACCTTGTGACTGGGTTTGGTATATGGAAACTGAAAGAAGCTTGTCATATATAATATATATATATATATATATGTATGTATGTATATATCTGTGTGTGTGTGTCTTTATGTCTGTGTTTGTCCCCCTCCACCACTTGACAACTGGTATTGGTGTCTTTATCTTACCATAACTTAGTGATTCAACAAAAAATAAATGATAGAATAAGTACCAGATTTTTTTTTTAAATCCTGAGGTTGATTTGTTCAACTAAAACCCTTCAAGGCTGTACTCCAGCATGACCATAGTCAAATAACTGAAACTAGTAAAAGATAAAAGATATGTGTGTGTGTGTGTGTGTGTGTGAGTGTGTGTCTTCATGTATGTGTGTCTATGTATGTATGTTTGTATACATTTATACTCTCTCACACACACCCGTTGCTGGGATTGTTAGACATGTTCAGACACCTCCTACTTCAGCTCAATCCGCATTTTTTTTTTTATTATTTACACATTTCTTTTTAATAATTTGTGTTTTTGTAAATTAGTAGAGTAATGGCATATCAGTTGTAATAATCGAGAATAACCCCAGTTAGAATCTTGGCTAGGACTGGGAGGGTGGTGGTAGCAGCTAAAAGGGAAGCTAGCAAGCAGGTATATTTAGTCAGGGGTAAAGCAGAGAAGAAGTTTGCCAATGTTCTCTAGTGTGAGGACCAGTGCCTTGAAGTGTTTCAGTTTGCAAGATAGTGTGGTGTTGTGGGAGAGAAGTGTGTTTGCATGGATGATGGTTCACTTGCAGTTAGTGACTCTGCAAAGAAAGAGGCCTGGAAGTGCCACTATGAAAGGTTACTAAATGTAGAGAATGAATGGGAAAAAGAGAGTCTGCTCAATGTTGGTCCAACAGAAGGACCAGTAATCTGAATAGACTGTAGCATTGTAGACAAAGTCAGGAAGGATATGAAGATGGGGAAGCCCTTGGCCCATCAGAAGTAACTGCTGAGATGCTTAAGATATCTGGTGGTGTGGTTTATGGTCTAGTCGCCCACATAGTTAACCAGGGGGTACATGAAGGAGTCATACCCAATGACTGGTGTAGCAGCAACATAGTCAACTGCTTCACAGGTAAAGGTAATGCCTGAGATAGAAATAATTACAGAGGTATAAAACTGTTGAATCAGGTAATGAAAGTTGTGGAGAAAGTCATAGCCCAACTAATTAAGGAGAGAGTTAGTCTAGATGAGATGCATTTTGGTTTTGTGCCAGGCAGAAGCACCACTGATGCTATATTTCTGGTAAGGCAGATGCAGGAGAAGTACCTAGCCACAGATAAACCTCTGTACTTGGCTTTTGTTGACATGGAGAAAGCCTTTGACAAGGTTCCCCGATCCCTTATCTGGTGGTTTGTGCAGAAGCTAGGTATAGACGATTGGTTGGTGAGAGCCGTACAAGCCATGTACAGGTATGCTGTCAGTAAGGTGAGGGTTGACAATGAGTATAGTGATGAACTCAGGGTACACGGAATTCTGTCTTCTCTGTAATTCTGAACTATTTTTTATTCTTTTTTCTAAAAATCCCCTTGTAAACATGGTTATAGAGCATGCATACTGATGTAAACATTGGCAGAAACACACCTTTAGTTCTTATAAGTGATATCTATCATTATATATAATTTAAACATTAATTTTCTTCTTACATTTCACATTTACTAGTTATATCTTTTTCCAAGACTATAGGGTTTTATTTGATATACATATCTTTATATACTTCTCATTTATTTGTTTTTTTTTCCTTCCTTTACCCCTCCTCTTTCTATGGGCTACCTTTGATGTTATATCCTCTAACGTTTTTTTAAAACAAACTTAATAGCGTTCAGTTAATCACTATACATATCCATCATTTTTCTGTTAAAATGTCTTATTGACAAGTTTCATTTCTTCATTTCCCTGAAGAGAAGATTACATTGTTTTACACCATTTTATTCCTTTGGAATAATACCAGTGATATCTTCGAAACATGTGTTGGAAGTAATAGAATTTGAATAACACCTGCGTTTAACTCCATTTATATAT
>NC_068990.1:63764152-63768168 GCF_001194135.2 Octopus bimaculoides | reverse complement strand
ATATATATATAGATAGATAGATAGATAGATGGATGGATATAAAACATACAATCTATATACCATGTACAGATAATTAAGTGCTCAAACCATCTTTTCTGTTTCTTGTGCTCTCTCAATTTCCAGCTAAGATGCCTCTACTGCAAGGCACCTCTTTCTGTCCTTTTATCAGAGTTTAACAACTCATCAGCTGGTACAAAGCCAACTCCCTCAGTACCATTCACCCTCTCAGTTGGTGGTGGTGGTGGGGGTAATCTTCAACTTGAAAGTTACTTGGTGCCAGCCTTGCAGAAAGCACTCAGTACACTTTGTAAAGGAGTTCACATCTAGAAGGGCATTCAACTGTAGAAAGTATGCCAAAACAGGCACAGTGCTTGGAACCGCCCTAAGGCCTACTAGCTCCAATCAAACCGTCCAACCCATGACAGCATAGAAAATTTATGTTAAATGATAATGATGATGACGATACATATATGTGTCTGTGGGTGTGTGTGTGTGTAATTGTATTTGTATTTGTCCCCCCCCCTCCACATTCTGCTTAACAACTAGTGTTACTTTACTTACATTCCAGTAACTTAGGTGTTTGACAAAAGAGATCAATGAAATTGATACTGGGATTGATTTGTTTGACTAAACCCTTTAAGGTGGTGTTCCAGTATATGTACAATTCAAGGACTGAAACAAATAAAAGTAAAAGAAAAAAACAAAAGCACACAACCACGTATGTATATATTAATATCTATATCTATATATACATACATAATACTGCATATATATATCTATATATAAAGATATACATATCTACATATATGTATATATACATATACATACATATATACACACAGACACAGACAGACACACACACACATGCATGCACACATTCATATATGTTTCTCTATGTATATGTGAGTTTCTACGCAAATGAAAATATTAATATATAAATATATATTTGCTTTGGTCGAAGATCTTGTTATTTATCTAAATGTTGGAAGCGCTTCACTTCACTTACATCAACAATACCCAAAGGGAATAACTTGACGTCCACTATCCCCATGTTTCCCCACTCTTAAATAATTCAGGCTTTACAGGGAAATCATTATCGATATATTTATTATTATTGAATCACTTACCTTCACGACAGGGAGCAACAAACGACGAGACAAAAACCTTTTATTGGAGTTTAGTCAAGCATTTGTTTGCTTTACATGGTTTCTATGTGTATATGTTTGTATGTAGAGTTTTTTTTTATATATATTTTCAGATGATATGATAGCTGTAGAGTGAGTGAAGTCTCTGATCAACCAAGTCTTTGAAATAAATCTCTATTTATGAAATGATTACAGCACTTCTTGATGTAAGTAAATATGCATACAAAGACAGACGCACCTACATACAAGATCAGATTAAAACTGACTGATGTTCTAAGCACTAATCTTAGCTTTCCATTGTCTAACTGGCATTTAAAGCATCAGAAATGTTAAATGTGAAATATTATATTAAATTTTGGTTTTCCCTAAGCTATTTCCTCAAGTCAGACCCCACAAATATATTAAACATAACCTGTATTTTAAATTTAGATATTTAACATAAATAGCAGTAAGCAATATAAGAAAGTTATCTAATTATAACAAAGACATTAGGAAAAATGCAAATGTTCAAAAATTATTCTTAAAAACATGTTGTCATATTCTATTTTCACCATTGTAAATCTGGCCCTGGACTAAGCAGACTAACACAGACAAGATGGAAGAAATTTATGTAAGTGCTTTCATTGTCTTCAGCTTTTCAAACACACATGGTACAAGGTAATTCACACAGTAGTAATTGCGTTCGGTAGAAGTTGTGACCATTTTCAGCTTAGGTTCTGATTGAAATTTTTATAAATTATTCTTCTGCATTTTGTAATTGACAATTTCCTTTTATCGTTTTGCCAAAAAATGAAACATTTCTAATAGATAAATCCTTGATTTGTTGTTTATGTACTCTGATTTGATCTATTAATCTTGTTCCTGTATGACTAATATAGTTCTCATTGCATTGTGGATACATACATGCAGTAAATGAGATTTTTTTTTTGCAGTTTATATTTGCATTAATCTGAAATTCTTACCCATTCTTAAACATTTTCATTATACCCTGTTCAATCAAATCACATATATTACTACAATGTTTTTTATATTTTGTTATCTGCTTTATCTCTTCTAATGTGAATTTCAATTTTACTAAGAGTTTTTTAAGATTAGATGCTTGTCTTCAATTGTTAACAATTCGTAACACTTTAATGACTTTCCTAAGATTTGATGGTTCATGTAGAATTGAATAATATCATTTGGTTGAAGGTAAGATGATATAGTTTCTCAGACTCAGTGTGACTACATATGGAATATTTCTGTCTGAGTTTTTCTCCTCGTTGTGAGAGTTTCTTTGGGATTTGCTTTGCTAAAGTTATTCTTTTATTCTTTTATTTGTTAGTCATTTGACTGTGGCCATGCTGGAGCACCACCTTTAGTGGAACAAATCAACCCCAGGACTTATTTTTTGTTAGCCTAGTACTTATTATACTGGTCAGCGATCGGAGTTCAGGCTGGTAAGCAGTTCACAGTGAGCCTTTGATATAGAGCATTGAGTCTCGTGTAATATTAATGCATCGTGTAATAATAATGCATCGTGTATATACTTCTTCCCCACTACTTCGTTATAGCATATATCCAATACAATTATATAAAAGTGGTGATGAGTTGTCTGAAGATTGCGTTGGATGCTTAAAGCTTTTCTTGGTACGAAACCAAAGAAAAATTCGTTTAACATGGAGAATTTATTGGCCTCTGTGGTGCAGTTGCAACAGCAACTACAGCAACATCTGTTACAGCAGCAATTACAGCAGCAACTACATCAGTAGCAACAAGAACAAAACCAACAGTTGCTGGAATTAATGTTGAAGGAGTCTGAAAATACTTCAGGTTCGTATTCACCAGACAGAAGAATTCAGAAGAAGGTACTACCTTCTCTGCATATTTTCGAAGATATGAAGAAATCTTCAAAGCAATTGTAAAAGTTGGTCCGACGAGAAAGAAGTACGACTACTTTTAAGAAAGTTATCCGCTGCCAAACACGAAAAATATAGTAATTATATTCTGCTGAAGAAGCCATGTGAAATATGTTTCGATTAAACAGCTAATATTTTATTGAAAATTTTCAGTGAAAGAAGTTCCCTGTTCAGTACTCGCTGGTAATGTTTAAATTTGGTCAAAAAAGATGATGAAAACTTCGTCGCCTTTGCTGGAGTGGTTAACAGAAAGAGTGAAAAGTTCAAATTGAATGAGTTAACTTCAGATATGTTCAAGTCTTTAATTTTTTTCCAAGGGTTTACTGCAAACAAAGAAGCAGATATACGTTAATGGATATTAACAAAATTAGAACAGGATCAAAATTTAACTTTCCAGGCAGTAGCAGAAGAATATCAGAGGATTATTAATTTACGATATGATGCAAATAAAATCGAAGAAAAAGATTGGTCTCAGATACAGGCATGTCAACTGGTAACGAATAAGAAAAAGTGAAAATAATATTAAGACTGCATCGAAGTTATGGGTGCGGTGGTCTACATTTAAAAAATAACTGTCCGTTTAGAAATATAAAATGCTACAAGTGTGATAAAATAAGCCATAAAAAGTCGCATAGTAGACAGAACCTAAAAACGGTTCAACCAGCTTCACTCTGCGTACTTTAGCTTTGTTACTATGGCAACAGTCCGGATACTAGTTGATCAGATCTCGAACAGCGTACGCTGATGACGGGTAAATACCCAGAAACTCGAGTCCGTGCGTATCACGTGATCAAGATGGGAAGGATGACTTCCCTTTGCAAATACAGTCAGGACACAGATGTGTGTCAATAGCCAGCTGGAGGAGATGTTCTCCTGGGGCTAAAAGCAACAGTAACATTTACCCTTAGGGTTTAGCCGCATTTAAGTGGAAAATATACTTCACGTTGTCGTGCAGTTACTGTTTATAACTCGT
>NC_068990.1:63762823-63763596 GCF_001194135.2 Octopus bimaculoides | reverse complement strand
ACACACACACACACACACACACACACACACACACACACACACACACACACACACAGATATATATATATATTGGGCTGATTTGGAACGCAGATTTATGCCCCTTCGTAAAGTTAAACTGTCGTAATATCGATTCTTTTCGTCAAGTCAATTCGCAACAAAAATGAAAAGCTGTGTATTTAATACGGCTATCAGAGTAGTCTCCCTTACACCAATTTATAGTTGGATTCCGTGTAAGTTTCTGAGACACAACAAACAATTTTCCTTTTTAGAAAATGAGATTTGTCAATCACTGTATATATATTTTTTCCGCTATCTACATTAGTGATGCAGTCATTTGGGAAATTATAAGCTTCAATGTAGAAAATAATAACAACGAAAACAAACAAAGGAAAACAAATGACAACGTACAACCAATTAGAAAAATTAGTGAAAATTTGCATAACGTCTTAAGGACACGCACACTCAAGACACCTGCATATATACTTTTATCTTTTACTTGTTTCAGTCATTAAACTGCGGCCATGCGGGCCATCACCTTGAAGTTTTAGTCGAATGAATTGACCACAGAACTTCTTTTTCAAGCCTGATACTTATTCTATCATTTCATTTTGCCGAACCGCTAGTTTACTTGGAAGCAAACATACCAACACTTATTGTCAAGCAGTAGTGATTGGACAAACATAGACACAAAGACACACGCATGTGTACACACACACACACACACACACACACACACACACACACACACACACACACACACACACACACACACA
>NC_068990.1:63757671-63762510 GCF_001194135.2 Octopus bimaculoides | reverse complement strand
ATATATATATATATATATATATATATATATATATATATATACACACACAGAGGTGGGCAGCGTTAATCGAAAAGTTAACTTCGTTAACCGTTAATCTGTTAACCAAAAAGTTAACTTCGATAAACGTTAATCAGTTTTCGTCTACCAAATCCACTCACAAAACTTAGGTCGGCCCAAGGCTATGGTAGAAAACACTTGGTCAAGGTGCCACGCAATAGGACTGAACCCAGAACCGTGTGGTTGCGAAGCAAGCTTCTTACCACAGAGCCAAACCTGCGCCTTATATATATATAGGCGAGAGAGTTGGTATGTGAAATCACGTGGTTGGATCTAAAATAGAGTGAAAATACTACAGAAGGCTTGTATTATATGGTTAAAGAATATATTTAAATCGTTATGTTAGAAAAATGTTATAAAATTTTGCGTATAGTGACATTGTTTTTGGAGAAATAACCTGTTTCATATTTTCTTTTCAAATTTCTCAAATTTCTTTACCGATATTGTGTTATCTCTTCGCTATGTTGTGAAACACGGAGTTCCAGACAGGGGAAGGTAATCAGGGATTTTTTCGGTATAAGGGAGATCATAATAAATGTTGAGAATGACTAGGTTTTGTTAATTTAACATGATTTGGTTTAGAAAGACTAGAATGCTACAAGTAGTTAGGTTTTGCTATATATTTTTTTTAATGAGGTAAGTTCCCTTTTTTAAAAATGTTAGAAATGGTTAAGTTTTGGCTTATATTTTTCAATGAAGTAGGTTTCCTTATTTAATCTAACTTGTGTTGGTGTTCCAATGACACATTGATAAAATGGAAAGATTACAAATTGTGGTAGCAGTTGCTTTGCGCATTTCTCAATATGTTCACTAAAGGGTATCATTCTGTATTCTGGGAATGCAATCTGCTGTCAGTGCAGAGTGCATCTTATAACATAAATCAGGTTTTCTGAAGCACAAGTAAAGTCAGATTTGATTTTGAATTTTTGTCCCTTTTTGAAATGTTGTTATACATCGTTGGTCACAATGCGCTTTGCGTCGTTTTAATCTTTGAATGCTGCCTATCCGCTGGCTAGGTGAGCAGGCCAACATTTTGCATTAATTAAAAGGAGGTCTGGAGCAATGTCAAATAAAGTGCTTTGCTCAAGTACGCACCGTGCTGCCCGGTTTGGAAATCGAACCCACGATCTAACGATCACGTGTGCAATAGCCTAACTACTAGGCCATGCACCTTCCACTATCATCATCATCATCATCCTCATCATCATCGTCGTCGTCATTTAGTGTCCGCTTTCCATGTTGACATGGGTCAGACGGCTTGATGGAACTAATAAGCTGTAGGGCTGCACCAGGTTCCAGTCTGATTTGGTATGGTTTCTACGGCTGGCTGCCCTCCCTAACGCCAACCACTCTGAGAGTGTAGTAGGTGCTTTTACGTGCCACCGACACGGGTGCCATTTACATGACACCAGCAACAGCTACGACTATGATTTCACGGATGCCATTTACATGACACTGGCAACGGTCACGACTACGATTTCACTTGGCTTGTCAAGTCTTCTCAAGCACAGCATATCGCCAAAGGTCTCGGTCACTTGTCATTGCCTCTATGAACCCCGACATTCGAAGATCATGCTACCGGTAACGGCCACGTCTACGATTTCACGGCTGCCATTCACATGACACGGGCAACGACCACGACTACGTTTTCACTTGACTTGATGAGTCTTCTCAAGCACAGCATATCGCCAATGGTCTCGGTCACTTGTCATCACCTCCTTTAGGCCCGACTTTCGAAGATCATGATTCACCACCTCGTCCCATGCCTTCTTGAGTCTACCTCTTCCACAGGTTCTCTCCACAGTTAGAGATCGGCACTTCTTTATACAGCTGTCCTCATCCATACGCATCATATGACCAAACCAGCACATTCGTCTCTCTTGCACACCACATCTGATGCCTCTTATGCCCAGTTTTTCTCTCAAGACATTTACGCTCTGTCGCACATGCACACTAACACTGCACGTCCACCGAAAACTACTGGCTTCATTTCTTTCAAGCCTTCGCATGTCCTCTGTAAACACAGTCCATGCTTCACTGCTGTGGAGCACGGTTGTTCGCACACAGGCATCATACAGTCTGTATTTTACTCTGAGGGAGAGGCCTTTGTTACCAACTTTGAACTTTGCCCAGCTTATTCTTATTCTAGCAGCTACGCTCTGAGAGCATCCACCTCGACTGTTGAGTTAATCACCTAGATAACGAAAGCTACCAACTACTTCGAGGTATCTCCCCTGGCATTTGATGGAGTCTATTTTCTGTACATATATATATATATATATTTTCTGTAGATATATATATATATTTTCTGTACATTTCTTGTGTTTATTGTATCTGTACATGTCACATACAAAGACTATTTTCTCTGTTAACCTTCCCCTGATATTGCTGCACCTCTTATGTGTCCATAGTTTGCACCGGGAACATCCTACGGTGTTTCTACTTACGCCTTTTCTAATGAAGAGGTTTGTAATTTGTCCGCTTTCCTACTTACTAAGACTTTGGTTTTTGTTAGATTAGCTTTAAGGTCCATTGACTCTATGTCTTATTTCCACACCTGAAATTTCTTCTCTAGTTCTGGAAGGGATTCGGTTATGTGCGTGTGTGTCTGTGATTGTGCACCACCACCGCATTATAACCGGTGGTGGTGTGTTTACGTCCCCGTAACCTAGTGGTTCGACAAAATGGACCATTAGAATAAGTACTAGGCTTCAAATAATAATAAGTCCTGAAATCGATTTATTCGACTAAAACCCTTCGAGGTGCTGCCCCAGCATGACCACAGTCAAATGATTGAAACAAGTAAAAAGGTAAGAAAAAGATGTGTATATATATATGATTGATCACATGTACTTAATGTCTGTGCTTTCCTTGTTCATTTACCGGTAGGCTACAGTTTTATGCGGTGAGGATGACTACCACAAAGCGCGAAGTGTTACAAAAACCTGAAAGTCATAGATAGGCGAGACAACTCACTCCAAATCCCATTCAGGAGTGATGGACATCGATATTTCACCATTCTTGTGGCATATCAGCATCACGTACCTGAACCGAATCGAAGGCGTATTGAAATGCCATCCATCACTATATACAAATAGTGTAAAAACGATTAGCTGATATGCCACGATGATGCATCCGTAAGAATAAATTCAGTTATGAATTAGAAGCAGCGCTAGTGTTGTAAACATTATCGACCGCACATACTCAATGTAAGAGTTTTGCTTGTTCACCGGTAGGCTGCCCCGTTACGTGGTGGGGATGACTCCTTCGAAGTGCCAGGTATTAGCATACTTGAAAGTCATAGACAAGAGAGACAACTCACTCCAAATTCCATTCAGGGGCGAAAGACATAAATACGGATGAGTGAACAAACGAAAGAAAGAGGCACTCAACACATTTAATAGGACTTGCATATATTGTTTAAAACAGTTTGATGCAGCCCTGTGCAGGTTTCGTAGACATCTTAAAGAAACCTGGCTCATCGGCCTCAGGTAGCTGAATGGAGAAGTGCAGGAAGTCTAAGATGGCTACCAGAAACTGGAGAGTCACATATTACTATTATTAATGGAAGTGACAATTCAGCGACACCAAATACATTAAAAAAATATATTACTATAATTATTACTGTCATCATCAAAATCTTTGTAATTTTTTTCATAATCACCTTCATCTCCAGCACTACCCTCATCTCGTCACCTCATTATCATTATAGTCAAAAGTTGTGTTAGAAATCCAAATAGAATGGAATGCAATACCTGTTCTAGCTCTTTGTTCCGAGTTCAGATTCACTCGAATACATCTATTCGCGTTTGATAAATAAAGGACTAATCTAATTCTAGTACGTGCTCCTCCTCTCACCTTTCATATTCTGGATATTTCCCCGTATCATAATTAGGGAGGTTAGAAGAAGGTCTGTGTCTGGGCAACTAAAACCTTAAACATAATCGGGGCACATGCTGTGCAATAGCTATATTGTTTTAACATTCAACTACCCGGGTTTTCTTATTGGAACCGTTTAGTAATGATGCGGACTTACTTGCACTTTTGAAGGTTCAGATTCATTGGGATTATGCTACATGAAACCTTTGGAAATTTGGAAAAGTACTGCATGGTTGAGTTGTAACAGAAAAACCTTGATAGTGAAGTTGTTGATAACGACGACGACGATGAGGGTGATGATGATGGTGACAATGGCACCGATGGCGGTGTCCATGGCAACAACAACGGAATGATGGCAACGATGATAATGAGGATAAAAGCTGAAGATATATGAATAGCTGTGTATATATGCGTGTGCGTGTATGTGAGTACACATACACTTGTATAGCTATATGTGCATGCGCGCACGCGCGTATTTGTGTGCTTAATATGTGTATAATTTATGTATAGCATTTCATTTATGCATATTTGATTCACTGAACAAATACTGAGCAGCTCAAATAGCTATTAATTGTTACTACACATTCATATTCTTTACCTGTCGCATTCTTCACCTCTGTATGTGTGTGTCCTCCTTCAGGAAAAATATGGAGAAATACTTCATAGCAAAATTCTCACCAAAACTGAATGGCTGAAGCATGCAAATCACAACCCATCTAGGATCTTCAACTTTGGAACAACAGACCCCTAAAAAAACGGCAAGAAACCCAGATAGTGGGACATTTTTGTACCAACAAGAATTGAACCCAGTTACCTAGGTTCTCATATTTCTCTCCTAACTTTTTTTTAACCAGCTGTATAGATATAATCACAATTCCTTCCTTCCCTTTTACACCCCTTTCA
>NC_068990.1:63753497-63755572 GCF_001194135.2 Octopus bimaculoides | reverse complement strand
TATATATATATATATATATATATATATATATGGAACAAAAACGCAATAGAAGACATTAAAACCTTCAGACAAGAAAAGCAACAATTAGAAGGACAGGCAAAAAAAAGACGGGTCATTCGTGGCTTTCTTTCCTCAGTCAAGTTCCAGAAGTCACGACCATTTCGGGCAGTTGCAATTGAAATGGTTCGATCTGGTTGCACCCTACCCCAAAAGTCTAAGCTAAGAGCATTAGACCCCTGGATCACAACATCGGTGTTAAAACGGGGACCTTTGAGCTGTAATTTTATCTTGGGGTAGAGATGGAAGTCCGCAGATGCTAAATCTGGCGAATAGAGCAAGTACGGAAGCGATACCATTTTTTTTTTTGACGAGAAACTTACGAGTGAGAAGAGCTCGGTGACAGGTTACATTGTCGTCGTGAAAGACTCAATACTTTGCGCTCTACAGACCCGGTCACTTTCGCCGAATGCCCTCTCCTAAACGCTTCTAAACGTCATTGATTGTCCTCTGACGATTCTCATGTACGAGCTGATGAATTTTCCGTACATCTCCGGGTGTAATCTCGTGGCAGGTTTCATCGCTTTCCAAGGAAGTTCTCCCGTTTTTGAAGGGCCCGCACTACTTGAAACATTGCGTATGATCCATTGCCTCGTCACTAAGTTTGCCGAAGCATGCTCAATGTTTCTGTAGCAGACTTCTAAGTTTGACGCAAAATTTCACGTTGGCTCTTTGTTCCAGCTTCCTGTCCATGACAAACATCGCAGTCTACAGCATACACGTGATCACGAAAACACAAATTGCACAACTTGCGAAGTAAGCACCGCAATATTATTTAGCAAAGCGCATGCAACCATGTACTGCCCTCTGTTGGCGAGCTAAGATTTCTTGCCAATAGAGAAAGAGCTGGTTTCTAAATTAGATCTAAGGCTCTTTTATTGGAGTTTCAACATCAACAGGGCATGTATGTATGTATGTATGTATGTATGTATGTATGTATGTATGTATGTATGCATGTATATATATGAATGAATAAATGTATGTATGTATGTATGTATGTATGTATGTATGTATACTTGCAGATCTTTTATTTATATGTATTTATGTATATGAATTGTTTTATATATGTATTTTTACAGTTCCGGTGATGACTTGGATCTGTAGTCTTCGAATCAGTTTTCTCCTTTTCGGTTTTAAGACGCTGAATTTCTCAAGATTGGTATTTAGGCAGTGTGTCACATATCCCAGTGCCCCAATAATTACAGGTATAACCGTGAGCTTGTAATCTGTATGCATGTTTGTATGTATGTATGTATGTATGTATGTATGTATTAATGTCAAAAGAGAAAAACAAGACCAATCAGAGACAGCTGTGTGTACATGCATAAAGCAATGGAAAGTGTAGGGAAGAGTCAGGTGAGAAGTGTTATTCTGACTAAGACAGTTTTCCAATAATTGCCAGCAACAAGTTGTCCCGGACATGTCTGGCATATATCTTTCATAATTCATTACTTTTATTCATAAAAAACTTCGTAAAAAAATCTTCCGAGTAAGAGAGAGAGAGAGGCAAGGAGAGAAAGAGGAGAGAGAGGGAGGAGAAAGAGGGGGAGAGATAGAAAGAAACAGACAGACAAAACTGGTGTGACTGTATGGTGACAGCGAAGAAATGAAGGATGGTGTTTCACAAAGCCATATACACAGACGCAAATATACGCTATCACACATTTCTCCTCTATCTCTGGCACACATATACACCCATTCATGTGCACTCATATGCATGTACACACATGTGCACATTGAAAAGCCACTCTCAAGCCTGCTTATATGCAACCAACACATGCACATACGGACAGATGCATGCACTGGAGTACTTACACAGATGCACATACTCGCACATGCTCACTCACATGCATATTCGATGCATGCATTATTTAAAGGAGTGATAAAGTTTCTTTTTTTAATTCTTTAAATTTTACATACATTTCAATTATTACACCGCTCTCACCCACCCTCCCCCTCCCTCCCTATCACCCTCCCTCCCTCTATCTATTTATCTATCTATCTATCTATCTATCTAT
>NC_068990.1:63744536-63748414 GCF_001194135.2 Octopus bimaculoides | reverse complement strand
TAACCTCCTCATTTATTGGGAATTTTCTGTATTATATCGTATTTATTGTAAATACCCCAAACGTTTTGCGATGTTTTTTTTTCATCGTTGTCCCCACTTTTGTTTTTTTTTCTGCTTTGTTTTCGCCCCCCTCGAAAAGAAAAAACTCTACATTTGTATTTTGTCCCCTCTGTGTTGAGCCCTGTGTGGCTAATAAAGAAACCTATCTAAATCCACTCGGGTATGGTTGAGTAGTAAAAAGTTTGTTTCTCATCCAGATGAGTCCAAGTTCAGTTCTAGTGGGTAACACCTTGGGCAACTGTCTTCTACTATCGCCCTGGGCCAACCAAAACCCATATTTGGTAGACAAAAATTGAAAGAAGCCTGTCGCATATATGTTTATACACAAACGCACGCGCGCTTTATTGTCTCCTTGCTTTGACATCCCATGATAGTTCTCAACGAGTGTCATCATCATACCATAAGTATCCTTTGGTTCCAGTACCCTATTGTTTGAGATAAATCCAGCTTGTTTCCTTGAAAGATTCATAACCCAGGACGAGTGTTAGCTTCATCACTTTGAGCCAATCCATGCAGTGGAAACACCCCACCTCACCTGCTCTAAAGAAGATCAATGTCCTTTCATCTGCAAGATGTAACTGTAAGATGTAATCTGCAAGCCTCAGGTTTTTGGGATACAAAAGGTGCAGCGTTTGTCGATTATCTTCAGAAAGTTCCACATTCTCCTGATTTGTATCCATCTGACCATCATTTGTTCCTTAACATGAAAAAACACTTGATTGGGAACCAATATCGCAGTGATGATGACGTCATATCTGCTGTTGATGACGTTTTTAACGAACACGAAAAAAGCTTCTTCATGAATGGGATCCATGCACTGCATCACCGATGGAAGAAATGTATGGCTAGCAAGGGGGACTATGTTGAAAAATTAAACCTCACCTGGCTACATCCCAGGACAATATCTTGGTCACCTTATGACCGTTTCAGCCAAAACTCGTATATAAAATTAAAAGGCGGTGTGCTGGCAGAATTTTTAGCATGCTGGGAAAAATGCTTTGCAGTATTTCATTCGTCTTTACGTTCTAAGTTAAAATTCCGCCGAGGTCGACTGTGTAATCGACATACCCACTTCCCTGAAATGGCTAGCCTTGTGCCAAAATTTGAATACAGTATAGGCGCAGGAGTGGCTGTGTGGTAAGAAGCTTGCTTCACAACCACATGGTTCCGGGTTCAGTCCCACTGCGTAGCACCTTAGTCAAATGTCTTCTACTAAAGCCTCATGCCGACCAAAACCTTATGAGTAGATTTGGTGGACGGAAACTGAAAGAAACCCACCGCGTATATATATATATATATATATATATATATATGTATGTATGTATGTATGTATGTATGTATGTATATATATATGTATGTATTTGTGTGTCTGTGCTTGTCCCTCCACTATCGCTTGGCAACTGATGATGGTGTGTCTACGTCCCCGTAACTTAGCGGTTCGGCAATCTAGACCGATAGAATAAAGTGCTAGGCTTACAAAGAATAAGTTCTAGCGTCGATTTGTTCGACTAAAGACGGTCTTCCAGCATGGCCGCAGACAAATGACTGAAACAAGTAAAATAAATATATAGAATTAATAATTTCATTCTTTGCAAATTAATATTCAGTCTTTAACACCAGGTCTTGCTTTTTAAAATTTTAATATTTATCTTCCTTTTTATTTTCATCAGACTTGAATAACGTTATTATTTGAAAGTAAATTTACAGGAAGCAAGCGGTCATTGCTTCTCTACTGTATTATTCAACGAAAGTTTATGAAAGTGTTCTTGTGTGGAGATAGCCCTTGTATTTAAAAAAATTTTGAGGCGGTGTAAGAACCGAGTAGGTAAGGAACTGCATTGCTTGCTGAAACTCATGAGTTTACATTTATCACATTTCCATGAACAAGATAAAGCACGTCCATAAGAGATGTCATCGCAAGACAAACACCGCAGTAACTGGCCCATCAACTGTGTCTATATTTTAAGTATGATACATTGATGGCTATTTTAATTTTATACTGCCTCAATTGCGTACACACATGCGCACGCACATACGCGCGCGCGTACACACACACACACACACAATCGGTCAGTCGTTCATAAGTCCGTAAAAGAGCTCGCCTTATGAACTTCTGAGCTCTAATATTTAATGTAGTTGTTGGTTATGTTTGTCAGGGAGTCACCATTAGTTTTACACCTATAATGCTCTTAGCGATATTGGCGACAAAATCAACCTGCTGGCCGGAGGCATCTTGGGCCAGTGTCTACTACTATAACCTCGGCTTAATCCATACCTTGTGATGGAAATTAGGTATCTAGAAACTGTACGGAAACCTGTAAAATAGATTGTAACTGTGTCACGATGCTTTTGCGTGGGGATTAAGGGTACGCATGTCCGTGAATATTCAGTTATATGTTAATTCAATGACTATGTGGCTTAGTTGATCATCATCAAAACTGACGGAGATCCATTCATTATTTTTATGTGTCTATTTGAGTATGTATTAAATGTTCGTGTTTTCATTTTCAAGCAATAACCAAGCTGATTTGTTGAAATCCAGACAACAATAGACTGTTTGAATAAGCTACAAAATTTTATTTCAATCCTCTCATTGAATAAGTTTATAAAATTCGGTTTTCTTAATTTGATTTCTCTACATATCAGACGTTAAGTAAGATATTCAATGTTCTGTGTCAGTTGTTCATTGCCAAATTTAGATTGAAATGGAGGAGAGATAGAGAGAGAGAAAGAGAGAGAGAGAGAGAGAGAGAGAGAGAGAGAGAGAGAGAGAGAGAGAGAGAGAGAGAATGTTGAGTGTGTGTGTGTGTGTGTGTGTGTGTGTGCGTGCGTGTGTGTGTTCGAAGAAAAGCGGATCGAGAAATGTGAGTGAAATAAGGAAATAAAGTTTAGTAGCTAGAACATGATGCATTATCCACAAGTTCACATAAACAACGTTAATTTCAAAGAACTTCCATTCACCGTATACATGAGATACGTACAAACACGCAGAGAAATACAAATATATTTATTCAAACACACACACACACACACACACGTATGTATGTATGTATGTATGTATGTATGTATGTATGTATGTATGTATGTGTGTATGTATATACACTCACTTCTGATATAGTCAGTTACGTCGCCTGTCAGATATGATTGAAGATGTCCTAATCTTTATAGATCATATGGTGCATACATGAATATCTGATGATATAAGCAAAGAAACTTGATAGTGTTGGACAAAGAAAACTTCCAGACAAGTTTTTAATAAATTTGAACGGCTACCGCTGGTATTTATGTAATCGATAATGCTGCTGCTGATACTGCAGTTGTATTTAATAATAATGAAGATTTCCTTCTTTTTTAATTCAAAAGTTTTCTACATATCGGTCTTCTTGAGAATTTTGGTATTTACTAATCGCTTCATCATATAAAAGATGCGAAATAACTCATTTCTCTAGGAAGTTTAACTTGATTCTACTATATTCTAGCTCGCAAGATTTTCTGCTTGATCTTCAAAAGAAAGTATTTAATCTGCAAGTAAGATTTATAGATTTTGAATAATTCTACGTATGCAGTTGACCATGATTAATAGACGGACGGAATAAATACTGACATAGCGCTAGGTTTTAAGTGGCGCTGACTCTAAACGAAAGGCTTCATGCATCACATTAGAGAGTGACCTCAATTGGCTTGCTTCACAGAAGAAATATCTATAGGCTAAATTCAGCAAGTCAAATGCGAAATTTTAAACTTAAGAGAGAAAGAGAGAGAGAGAGAGAGAGAGAGAGAGAGAGAGAGAGGAAGAGAGAGAGAGAGAGAGAGAGAGA
>NC_068990.1:63742982-63744360 GCF_001194135.2 Octopus bimaculoides | reverse complement strand
CACACACACACACACACACACACACACACACACACACACACACACACACAAACATACCCCCACACACACGCACACAAGGGTTGTACCGACAGAAATGTAACAGTGAGCATAACATATTTTTTTTAATTAACTAACATCGGTTTTTCAAATTGCATAATGTCTGTAGAGTAGCTCTTCCTATGCAATAACTCTCCTTCCAGTTTGTCTTCGTTGTAATAATGGGTTCTTAGCAAAAGCAATACGCCGTCATTGATTTGTTGAGGAAAGAGCGTTACAAACTGTTCCACATCCACAGAAGTCTACAAGTTGGCTACGGAGATGACATCATTGACAAGAGCAATGCACACAAATGGAATAAGAAGTTTAAAAGACGAGAAACCGATACCACGGGGGATCATCCACTGCGACCACTGACACGAATTGCCAGCGAGTGGGTCAGTTGATTCGTATGGACAGACGAGTCATAATGAGCTTGTTGCACAAATGGTTTGTGGTGATAATGCATTATAGAAGACGCGGAAAACTCTGGGTACTGAAAAGTGTGTGCAAAGTGGGTACCTCAGCAGTCGACACCAGATTAAGAGAAGAATAGTAATCTGTTCTGATCCACTGGAAGCATTTGAAACCAAACCAACAAAATCACATTTTTTCCCCGATTTGATGACAAGGAATCAAACATATGAGTATCTTTATGATCCAGAAACGAAGGACCAGACCATGGAATGGTATCGCATCTCTTCTCCAAGGCCTAAGAAATCGATGAGCCAATGATCAGCATGGTGAGCCACGGTGACTCTCTTTTGGTGGGTCTGGTGGTGGATGATAAGGGTGTAATTCACCTTGATCTTCTGGAAAGCGGCTGTACGATGAACAGCAAGCTGGACATTAAGACTCAAATTGTGTCAGGTGGAAAAGACTGTAAAAAGAATATGAAAACGATCTACAGTCACCATATAGATACACGACCACAAATATCTTTATTAACAAATAAGGCAATTAGTACATCGGGCTACTCAATTGTATCCTAACCATCCAGTCTGGATTTGGCACCCTTCAACCTGTTCGGCCCAATGATTTTATGGCATAGACGAAGTAAAAGTGGCTATGAAGAAATGGATACAAATGGATATAGTTTCAAAATAGAAGAAATGCATTACTTGCGATGGAGTACTTTTCTGTAGAGGAAGAGTTACTTTATGAACATATTGAATTTGAACGGCCAATGTCATTGTGACAAACCATATCTTTGGCAAAACATTCTTTTCCAAATAACTTTTGAACTTTTGCTGAATCAATTTATAGATTCAGTAACTGTCTGCTCACTGTCTGCTCTCATTCCCTCTCTCAAGATGTCACGCAGAATATATATGTATATATA
>NC_068990.1:63741083-63741987 GCF_001194135.2 Octopus bimaculoides | reverse complement strand
TATATATATATATATTCAGTGATAGCAGTTCCGTTAGAAAGGGAATTTCTTGAACTACATGGTTGGACAGGAAGCTGGTGGCGTTTAACTGTATGGGAGCCAGCAAGAATATATATATATATATACACATACATACATACATACATACATATATACATACATACATATATATTCTGTAACAGCACATCCCGCCGTCTATTTTTGCAATATTGTTCCTCTAAACATGAGGCGTTTTTGAAACTGACCATACATTTTCATGGCTACAGATGTGTACTTGCGTGTGCACATGTGTATGTGAATGTGTATATGTGTGTATTTGTGCGCAAGTGTCTTTGCATATGTGTAAGAGAGAGAGAGAAAGAAAGAAGGAAAGAAAGAAATAGAGTGAAAGAGGAAGCTAGCATTCCACATTCAAACGACATAACTTTATACACTTGTATTAAATACCCAGTCATTAATCGAATCGAAAACATTGTGAGCGAAATCAAAGGGTACAATTGAAGTAAGCTTCAAAAGTGATGCGATTATACTGCCAAATCACAATGCCTCGAAGCTTATACGCCAGCATTACCTCAGTTGTTCAACTGAAACAAAAAGAATTTAAGCAGTTAATGAGTCTTCCACAGTTTTATTTACGCGTAAATTTGGATTTATGTGAAATAGCGAGGCTATGTATGTATGTATATGTGTATGTATGTATGTGTATATGTATTATGTATGCATGCGTGTGCGTGTGCGTGTGTGCGTGCGTGCGTGTGTGTGTACATGTGTGTATATGCATACACATGGTGCTTGACTTGAATTCTGTGTTACTTTTGTCTTTCATTAAACGAATGGTGGGCAAGAGTTCAAAAGACCCCCCCTCCCCCACACACATACATACATACATACAAATATATATATA
>NC_068990.1:63735478-63739847 GCF_001194135.2 Octopus bimaculoides | reverse complement strand
TATATATATATATATATATATATATGCACACGCATGCATGTATGCATGCGCGCATAATTATATTATATTTGTGTTGTATGTAAATGATGCAGCTTAATTTATCAAACACTGTTTGGTGAACGAGTGCCTTTATCGATTCGCTCTGTTGCAGCCATTTGAACAACAGTTCCGCTCCACGATTTCCATGACATCTCGATGCATTGTCACTCTTATCAATTTGTGAAGACGCTTCAAAAGAAAAAAAAAGCAAACAAACAGAACTAAACCCACTGGAATTTTGCATTCTAGCATCATTTGTAGCATCTATGTACTTCGACCTAACGTAGATCCATCGCGGTCTCTTATTTAAAGGCAATCTCCTAACCATATTTCCCCTGCGTTTCTCCGAAACACAAATATCTGAAATTCTACCTCTAGTGTATATCTGCTGTTTAGGTTGAACTCTTTTCGAAAGATTCGTTCCGAGAAATGGTATCTTCTCATATGTAGATTTCACACGTGAATATCGACAACTACGGTTTCCTCTTACTCTGGCTTAGATTCTCTCCCTCCCTTTTCTCCCCTTTTCTCCCCTTTTCTCTCCACCCTACAATTCTCTCTCTCTCTACTACCTTGCAAAATCTTCAGATCGCCAAGAAATCTTTCTGTATTAAGTAAACCTTTTGCACTTCATCCCTGTCTAAGATCATTGTTCTCAGTGACTGCAATGGTCACAACCCTTCATAGCTCTCAACCTCATTACATATTTTTGCAGCTGGTATAGAATCCGAATCTTTTACACTTTTCGATTGCCTTCATTAACTTGATTCATCTTCGGCCAACATCCCTATAACTGACATGCAAACATTTCAAACAACATTGACCTCTTTCTCAAATCAAAATTAAATGCTAAGATTATAAACATTTTCAGCCACTTTAAATTAGTGCTACCAGCCTCTGCAATGACACTTCCATGACTCAATCCATACTTCCTAGAGCAAGTTCATATTCCCATCAAATACTTCTTTCTCTCTATCACTATACACGAATACATATCCCAGTCTTTGGAAACACAATGCAGCGCGTCTCATTCTCCCAGAAAGGAAACCCTTGAGTCCTGCGAACTATCGTAAAATCGTACTCAATTATGATGCTTCAATGAAGTGCTGACAGTTATTAATAAGAAACATTCTATACTTAATGTCCTTCAGTAAGTCTTTCGTAAAGCTAAGCCTGCAACAAATCTACGATCTTTTAATCTTTCACCTGTGAGCTCGAACACAAGAGAAATCTAGTGGAAGCAGTATCATTACTTTTAACAGCTGCAGAGCTTTCGATCAGGCCTGGCATACGAATCCCCTGTCAAAACTATGCGCATTAAAGGCAGGCACCATCTTCTTCCCATCTCTTATCTCTTTGCTCATTGGCTTCGAATCAGATCGTACTGCGGAGTTTGATATGTAGCACATATTGACCCACATCTTACCAACTCTGGCGTGTCACAGTGTTCATTTCTGGAGGATAGGACTGTGTTTTGTATATTGTTACTTTATTGGATGGTGTACTTGATATCCTTGCAATAATGGACTTTCTTATTACTAAGAGTAGATAGCGGAATTTCTGTAAATATATAACAGCTATTCAATTGGCATTCTCACGTTTAGTTTAGGAATTTGGCTACGATTAAACTAATTACGACTGTTATTCTGGAGTTGTTTCACTATATAGGCGCAGGCATGGCTGTATGATTAAGAAGCTCGCTTTGCAATCATGTGGTTTCGGGTTCAATCTCTCTGTGCGACACCACGAGTAAATGTCTTCTATTATAGCTACAAGCCGGTCAATGCTTCGCGAGTGTATTTGGTAGTAGGAAACTGTGTGGAAACCCGTCATATACACACACACGCGCGTGCATGTGTGTGTGTGTGTGTGTGTGTGTGTGTGTGTGTGTCTGTTCGTCTCCCACACACTGTTTGATGACTGGTCTTTGTTTATGCTTCCGTAATTTAGCGGTTCGATATAAGAGACCGAAAGGCTTTTAAAAAAATAAGTACTAGGGTCGATTTGTTTGACTAAACACTTCAAGGCGGTGTCACAATATGGGTGCAATCCAATGAATGAACAAAGTAAAAAGTGAAAAAAAAAGAAAGAAAAAAAAACAATATCATATATGCATAATATGGATGCATATAAGTTTATCTATTGTACAAAAAATAATTCTACATTGTATAATATATTTCAATGCTTAGAAATTAGAATATTTCACAAAATATTTTATAATTAAACAGTCTTCCGTTTTAATCGGAAGTTTTACAGTTTTTTAAATATATTTGACGTGTGTATAGTAAAACATGCTATATAACTGTAGATATAATTATCAGGAAGTAGGTAGCTACTGGTCAGACCTTTGTTAACAAAAAAAAACAACAAAAAACACAAAGTTTGTTAGCGACAGAAGCAGTATGTAGCTAATAAATTAGCACGCCGGTTAAAATGCTTAGCGGCATTTCGTCCTTCTTTACGTTTTGAGTTCGAATTCCACCGGAGTCGACTTTTCCTTTTATCCTTTCGGGATCGATAAAATAAGCACCAGTTGAGTACTGGGGTCGATGTAATCGATTTAACCTCCCCTACAAACTTGTTGGCTTTGTGTCAAAATTTGAAATCAATATGTGAGACTAATGTTACTTATTAATGAAGGTGAAGTGTTGACAGAATCGTTAGCACGCCGATTAAAATGCTTAGCGGCCTTTCCGCCCACTTAACGCCACTTAAACGCCCACTTAAATGCCCACTTTGTTCTAACAGAACATCCACGTTAAGTGGGTAAAAAGCAACAATAATTAGTTAGAAACTACTTTTAAAAAATCTCGTTTATCCCATTGACCACAGATTAATACAACTTAAACAATGACTGGAATAACCATTACCGACCAACTACATAACTTGAAAGTGTTAAACTAGAAGTTGGAGGAGAACAACTGTAGAGGATTATCTTCTGTAGAAGCTTCACTTCTTTACAAAATGTTTTTGTGTGTCGTAAGATTCCGAACGAAATGTCTCCATTGACATGAATCACTCAATCAAAAGTATAAGTGATTGATGCATTAGTGAGTTCAGACATAGTTATAGACTGATTGCCAGTGAGCAGAAACTTTCTAGTCATAGATTTGAAATCAAAGTAAAGTATTTCGTGTTGAGAATTTTAAAATGGGGGAAAACTAGTCGCGTAGAATTTTACGATACAATATCTCTTTCAAATTGATTGCTGCAAAGATGAATATGTTCAGGCATTATTGCATGCATAGATGCATACATCCATTAATTCTTGTTCTTAAAAGTTATACGGCTGAAGAGAAAGACCTCTTTCTCACTCACTCACTCACTCACTCACTCACTCACAGGCACTCGCATGCTCACACATACACAACACAGGCATGTATGTCTGTATGTATGTATGTACCTATGTATGTATGTGTGCGCACATGAATGTAACTGTATGTATGTATGTATGTATTATATATATGATTGTATATGTGTGTGTGTGTGTGTGTGTGTGTGCGTGCGCGTACCATAGAGTTACTTTTACGCGGGGTTGAAGGAGAGAATGTACACAAGGGCTCAATATATTCTAATGTAGAATAAAATATTGTTTTTATTATATGGAAGGTGCTTACCGTTTGAACAAAGGTTTCGAAAGCGTCAACGGAGAATATTTATGGACCATTGATAAACAGTTTGCAAATTCAGTACCCAAGATACACTTTCAGCTTCTTACCTATTAATATTGGAACATCAGGGTACATACCATCACTTCTGGAACAAAGTATGGCTGAACTTGTGTTCCTGGGTAGAGAATGCAAATCCTTAATTCATACTTTGCAAAAGATCACAATATCAGGGACTATAAAAATCTGCAAGACCTTCTCAAGATTTAAAGTATGATGGTTAAAACAAGATGCTTTCCTTCACAATCTTACTACCAAGTACGTGACCAGTCAAAATTTGCTCCTAATTAAAAAGAGAAAGAGAGCATACATACATACATACATATTCTGTTGATGCTGAAATTCCAGCGAATGAGCCTTGAATATATATATATATATATATATTAGAAATAATGAATTTCTAAATCTCTCAGAGAGACTTAAGCAGTAGTGATGCGATAAAGTAGTTGTATACTGCCAACTTAACGTGACAGTCCCAATAAGGGAATATACTACTGCTGTTTAGCCCTAGGAAGCCAGACCGCTTCCTATTAGGCCTTGACACATTTCCTGTGCCCTTATCCTTACGAGGATAAGGGCACAGGAAAAGGATAAGGGCACAGGAAAAGGATAAGGGCACAGGAAATGTGTCAAGGCCTAATAAGAAGCGGTCTGGCTTCCTA
>NC_068990.1:63732274-63735334 GCF_001194135.2 Octopus bimaculoides | reverse complement strand
ATATATAATGAAATCTGTCGGAAGGATAATCCCGAGGACAAAGAAATAAGAACCCACAGTATGGTAGAAGCGATAGCCACTCATAATTAAAACGAGTACTGTTGGAATGGCCCAGTGAAAACCTCAATAAAATGTAAGCTCAACAGACCTGATATAATGATTTGGAATAGAGAAGAGAAACAGTGCACAGTTGTGGAAATTAGCTGCCCAGCGGATGTTAACATAAAAAACAACCGTCACAGACCATTATGCGCTTAAACTTTTTCCTTTACATTTGTGGCTCCGTTGGTGACTGATGAGCCCAGCTCTCGATACACGTCCGCAGATACTGCAGACCAAGCTTTCCCCGTTCATTACATCGATAGTGTATTTTAATGCAGCTCGCTTAAATACTGTATGAAAAATGTGCTTTTCCGAAAATACCCATTCCTTGCTTTTTTTGTTTCCTCCATTGGTGGCAATGTCAAGCATTGTTTTCTTAATTGATCTCCCATTTTTCTCGTGCTTTCATTGAAGATTGCACAGTCCTTGAATCATAGTCTTGGTTTCTACTGAGGATGCTTTTCACAAACATGTTCACCACAAAGCTTAGGGGCCTCCCGATCGTTCAACGGAACATACACACTTTTATAAGCACACATACATATATTTTACTGGAAAAATCATGATCATTCATGCATTAAGCAATAAAATAACTAGTGAATCCCCACAGTGGGTAACAGGCTCATGTTTTCCACAATCTAGTTAAATAGGACACAGTTTGCAAAACTATTATACCCAACAGGAAATATATATTCTGAGCTAAGATTTAGGCAAAATTACTTGATATGAATATAAGTCTTAATACAAATTAAAAACTTTTCCATACACATCGAGAGTAACTTTATACACCTTGTGTAATTGATTACGATCGTCAGATGTGACGACAGAGTAGAGACTGAGTTAAGTGAAAGTGTCGTAGTCATCATCATAATCACTTTTTCACAACCATCGGAGCACGAATCGCCCCTCACGAACATGCGTTCGTGAGATGCTTGTGATCTATAAACAGTTTTGAGTAGGAACCAGAAAGAGAAATATGAACATGCAATGTGCATGTGCACACTGGATTCGTAAAACACAAGAGAAGAATAAAAACGCAATGTGCATGTTAAAATAAAACGAAAGAGAAGAAAGAAACAAATTATATGATGGTCTCCATGCCACGTCTGACACCACTACTCATTTTCGCATTTCAATTTCATTGATTTCAAATCTTGCTTCTTTGCAAGATTGAAAGGAATCTTGACAGACATGCAAATATGTATTCTAATGAATACACACACACACACACACACACACACACACACACACACACACACACACACACACACACACACACACACACGTTGTTTGTGACGTTTAAGAGGAAAAGGTGTTTATGACGCAACGAAGAGTAGAATCATATTGTCTGAAGGATGTTAAATAAGACCTCAGTGAAGGAAAATACATCACTAAATACTGCTAATAAAAATAAGAAATCAAGGTGTATAAATCTAGTTGCAGAATTAATAGTGGTCTCAACTCATGCTTTAGGATTTTCAAAGATGTCTTCAAAAAAAAAACTGATTAGGAAATGACAATTTCCTTTTGTTGTAATAAAAAGACGTAAGGCGTAATTCCATCTCATTACTGTGGCTCTGGAAAATCATTTTTTTAGCAGTATTATCTACGCATTGGCTCTGGGGTGTTTCACAAAAAAAAAACCCCAAAAAACGTGCCCAATCCATCTATTGTAGACAAAAATATCTTGCATTCTTTTGTAGCAAAGTATACAGGTGAAAGAACTAAATTTAGTACTTGAGGACAATAATGAATACCGACTGTACATTCTGATTACTCCATTGTCTTTGACTGCAAACCATTTAATTGTCTTGCTATTGTAGCAACACAATCATAGCTTTGTGCAATTAACTTGTTTTCAAACTTTCATGTTTCAATAATTTAAACACGTCTTCAGATAAAGCATTTGCGGCAAGTTCTGCACTGATATCGTTGAAACCGACAACTCATTCTTTTGTAACACAATCTTTTATAACATAACATTAAACTGTTGACAGTCGTGAATAGTTCGATCCATCAGAACACTTCGTCAACAAAAATAGTTATAACTTTGCCTGTTTAAGTTCATTTTCTATTTCATTCAACATAATCTTTTACATCGCATCGATCAAGTCATTTTGAATTCTGTTTAAGAAACCTGAGGAAACAGAGGCTGTATCTAGATGGCTTGTCAATTTTTCAGCATACTTACTGATTAGATATAAGAGTTCTTTATAATTATCGTAATTATTATTCTTCGGATTCAAAAGAACCCCCAAAAGGGTTATATCTGACGACTTAACAAAATATCTGCATCACTCAACCGTCGCAGAATAATTCAGTTTCGTTTAACTTCGTCCTTGTGCTGCTGAATGTTCTGTCTGTCTTTTATTCGCATCTAATTATAAGTCTTTTCGAACGAGAAGTGGAGAAGGGTTCCGTGGCAACGGCGGTCGAGCACGGTTCAGCTCTCTTTCATTTAAAAAACGGAAGATGCAGAGGAGCTGGCACGGGACTACCAGTGACGAAGAGCACGGGTGGACCTGGTCGGATCTATGCATGATAATGCCTCAGGGACCACTAACTTGGGATGATCCTACCCCATCAAGCAAGAGCAGGAAGCAAGCAAAGAAGCATACAAACATTTCCAAATATTTCAAAATCTATCATAAATTTTGTCTTCGAGAACTTTCATGTTACAGTATGACATAAGTAGATTATTTAGATCATTGCAACATTTGTCACTCCCAACAGTTTTTCTCTAAACTAAATAGCAAGTAATGTTAATTCTCTAAATGAAGTATTAACAGTAACTGCACGATAAAGTGAAGTATATTGCCACTTAAGTGTGGCTGACCCCTAGGGGTGGATGTTACTGTTGCTTTTAGCCCCAGGAGGACATCTCCTCCAGCTGGCTTATCTCCTCCACAGTAGTGTGTCGATAAGCCAGCTGGAGGAGATGTCCTCCTGGGGCTAAAA
>NC_068990.1:63730452-63731407 GCF_001194135.2 Octopus bimaculoides | reverse complement strand
AAAGAGAAGTTACATGCATTTCGAAATTGTTCTCCTTCTGACGGTATTTAACGGGATGATAAATGATATCAGGACGGAGAGTTTTTTTTCTTTAGTCGAATTAATGCAATTTCTTTTTTTTTTTTTGGCATTTGGAATAACTGAAAAATTGATTTAGAAGATTTGTTTCCGTAGTTCTCTCAAACAAATTAGCTTATTCAATTTTCAATGATTTTGATAATTTTTAAGCGTACTTAGTAATTAATTACTGTTTTGAATTTTTTAATCTTCTTATATTATAAAAGAGAAGCGAACGTCCGTCTGCCTGTCTGTCCGTCACAATATCTATTAGAGGAAAGGAAAGAAGAGGTGGAATCAAAATATATGTTACAACCTATATTTAGACGAAAGGGAGAAGAGAAAAAGTTGTTGAGAGAGAGAGAGTGTGTGTGTGTGCATGTATGTAAAAGATAGATAGATTGGTAGCGTTGTCACCATATTAACAAGTTTTGATCAAAAACGTGGGAATTTTATATGCAAATTTGTCGACACAGCGCAGTAGTTTAAAAAAAAAAGACTTTCATCATATAGACAGTTATTATTTGGTTGTGCGTATGCGAGCGCTTGTTTCTGTATGCCTTTCAACTTAGAGACAATGCAACGTAACAGAGCTTCACAAAAAAAGACATTCGCTATATAACAATATAGATGGTTATTTTTTGGGGGTTGTTTATTCGTGCGCGCGCGCGCGTGTGTGTGAGTATTTGTGTGTGTGTATGTGTGTGTGTGTGTGCGTGCCTCTCTGTCTGTTTCTGTGTGTCTTTCAACATAAAAGCAACACTACACCTACTATAAAAATGACTTTCAATATAATGATAAATTGTTGGTGTTGCTGTTGTTGTTAAGAGAAAAATTCAGTGAGAGAGAGAGAGAGAGAGAGAGAGAGAGAGAGAGAGAGAGAGAGAGAGAGAGAGAG
>NC_068990.1:63728842-63729853 GCF_001194135.2 Octopus bimaculoides | reverse complement strand
GTGTGTGTATTTGTGTGTCTGTGTTTGTCTCTCCAACAATCGCTTGACAACCGGTGTTGGTGTGTTTACTTCCCCGTAACTTAGCGGTTCGGCACAAGAGACCGATAGAATTAGTACTAAGCTTGCAAAGAATAAATCCTGGGAGTCGATTCGTTTAAAGGAGGTGCTCCAGCATATATATAAAAGAATATATATATTGTTGTTGTATTTGGGGATGGTCATGTTGCCAGTTTAGCCAATAAAAACACACGCACTGTATATTTGGTGTTAATTTGCTTCAGCTTTATATTACATTACATTACATTAATCATATTTCGACCAGAGTTCTTTCGTCACACTTCTGTGACCTCATCAGTGGTCCTTTGCTTCTTTCTTCTTTCTTATATGCGTGTCCCTCCTTGCTAACGATCAGCCATTTTGTATTTTGTATTCCTATTGTGCAATAGGAATACAAAATACAAAATGGCTGATAGTTAGCAAGGTAGGACACACATAAAAAAGAAGAAAGCAAAGGACCACTGATGAGGTCACAGAAGAGTGACGAAAGAACCTTGGCCGAAATATGATTAATGTAATGTAATGTAATGTAATAGAAAGCTGAAGCAAATTAACACCAAATATACAGTGCGTGTGTTTTTATTGGCTAAACTGGCATCATGACCATCCCCAAATACAACAATATCTGTTTCAACACACGATTTCACATAAAAAATCTTGCAAAACAAATATATAAACGGAATATATATATTCTTTTACGTGTTTCAGTCATCTGACTGCGGCCATGCTGGAGCACCTCCTTTAAACGAATCGACTCGCAGGACTTATTCTTTGCAAGCTTAGTACTTATTATATCAGTCTCTTTTGCCGAACCGCTAAGTTACGGAGACGTAAACACACCAACACCGGTTGTTAAGCGATGGTTGGGGAGACAAATACAGATACACACACACACACACACACACACACACACAAAAGCATTTATGCGGATAAAATTAGATACATCAAATATAT
>NC_068990.1:63727781-63728737 GCF_001194135.2 Octopus bimaculoides | reverse complement strand
ATATATATATATATATATATATATATATATATATATATACATGCAAAACGAGAGAAAGCAAAAGAGACTTTCAGATGAGGAATTTTTAAGTATAAATATATTGAATATATTAGTTTAATAGGCCTAGTTTACATAGAGAATAAACGATAAAGAAAGTGAAAGCGGTGGAAGAACGGTGTTATAAGTCTAACTGCTGTTCCTGGGGTCTCGGCGTCACAATATACGGCCGTATGAATGCAATTAACATTGGATAAGACAAGCCATCGTCATTAGGGTAGAGAAAGATCTCACTTTTCAGATCTTAATGCAGAGAAGTTAAAAGATGGAATTATTAAATGTGGAGAGCTAGCTGTATTAAAGGAAGGGGCGGTGGGGTTATTGGGGGTGTGTGTTAAGACAGTGAATGGTGAGAGAAAAGATAGTTCCAGAAGAGTGAGGGGTCAATAATGAGGGTACTAAGGGAGGTAGTAATAGAGGTGGAGAGCTGGAAGATGAATAGGTGGGTAGGATAGATAGTATTTGAATGGTAGTCAGTTGTGTTGAGTTTGTTAAAGTTTAGGGACAGTAGCTATAGAATTATGGGAAGCTGAGATAGTGAGAAAAGAAATTGCAATTATTTGAAGGAAGCAAAGTGGCAGAGGGAGATCACTAAGGTATGTAGAAAGGCATGAGAGGGACGTGGACAGAGTTGGGGGTGGGGTGAGATGGTAGTCAAAATAGCAGTGGTTAGTGGAATAATGAATGTGGGTTAGTATTGGAGGGGAAGTACTGAGATATGCAGAGGCGTATGAAATTGAATAGAGGAGGTGGATAGAGAGGAAGGGAGGTGTTGACAGGTTAGCATCATGCATTTGTATCTGTATAAAGTGTATATGTGTACTGTGTGTACTCATGTATATTTGTACACACACACACACACACACACACATATATATATATATATATATATATATATA
>NC_068990.1:63725816-63727652 GCF_001194135.2 Octopus bimaculoides | reverse complement strand
TGTGTGTGTGTGCTTCTGTGTGCGCACGCGTCTGAAGTTAAATGTTGAAGATCGTTTTAAAAGTTAATAGAAATTGAAACAAGACATAAATGAGGCTGAGCAATTTAATGTAAGAAATATAAATATAAAGGAACAGCAGAGAGATTTCAAAGATGTCGATAAAATTGGAATAGCAGGTAAAATTGTTAATTCAAAGAAAAATAAGTTAGAAACTGTTGGAACCAATGTGAAAATGTCTTTTTCTTAAAATATAATGTGCATGCGTGAATATGTGACATAAATACAAAAGTAGGGAGAAAAAATGGTGTACAAAAGGTTGAGAGAACGTTAAAGAGATTCAATTAGACAGCGTGTAATATTCTGCTTAACAGTCAAAACTCATCTATTTATAGTTGTTCGGTTGAAGAGAAGGACTCCAGGATTCGATCCGCATATTCTGTGTGGAAAGTTTAATTTATGCTGTGATTGGTGAATAATGACCAATGAGATGCCAAGGAGAAAAATATTAGCCATGGACAAGCTGAATGCACAATCATAGTTTTGAACTACTTCTAGCGACAAACACTTAGTCGTTAAAAGAAAGAAACTTCATTCAGCCTTTTCAAAAGTGAGAGGGAATAACTCGTACTACTGGTTATAACTATAGAAAGCGATACCAAGAAAATGTTCTTGATAGCACAGGAACAAACCTTATAAGTATATTGAATTGAAAAAAATGATAGATCAGCAAGACTGCTCCCTCAGGCAGAATGTGTGATGACTCAGATAATACCATGGCTTACATTTTATCCGAATGTCCACAGTTAGCTCAGACTGAATTAAAAAATGTGTAGCTATGTTGGAACAATATCGGGAAATTTTGCAGGAAATCTGGTTTTGTATGCACAGAAAATAAAGCTATAAACATTGTTGGGATTAGTTATATGATCCGTCAAAGCCGATGCAGGTAAACCTAAAGAAGATTTGAATACAACAAACAGGATATTATAGTCGTCGACAAGAAGAAAAAAATATATATATAATAATTGACGTTGCATTCTCTTTATGACATCAGAATAAAAAAAAAAAAGGAAAAAGAAATAAAAACTAGAGTATTATACTGATTTCAAAAAGAAATCCTTGAGTGTTGGAACAGAAACATTAGAGAGGTTATGAATACTGCCTATCATTATTGAAGCCTAGGCAACAATGGCAAAAAAAAAAACAAAAAAAAAAACAAAACAAAAACCTTAAGAACAAACCTTGAAAATTTTTATCTTAATCTGGGAGTAGGTACAGAGCGCAAAACATGGTTACACTGTTCAACAGGAAATATCCGAAAAGTCCTCAATACAATGTAAGACCAGGCTGGAAGAGTAGATGAAAGCTTTTATAGAGAAGATACATTCGATCCTAAACCACAAGTTGCGGTTCGATAGGAAGAATAATTAACTGGGGAAAAATTTCACCAATTCCGTGAAACAAAAGAACAGTAACCATAGCAACGACAGCAACCGTAGGAACAAGAACCAGAACAGCAACAGCAACAAAAATAACAACAACAATGATAATGTTGATGATGATGATAATGATGATAATGATAATGATAATGATAATAATGGTTTCAAATTTTGGCACAAGGTCAGAATTTTGGGGGATGGGATAATTCGATTACATCGACCCCAGTGTTTCACTAGTACTTAATTTATCGACCCCGAAAGGACGAAAGACAAAGTCGACCCGGGGAAATTTGAGCTCAGAACATAAAGACGGTTAAAATGCCGCTAAGCATTTTGCTCGGCGCGGTAACGATTCAGCCAGCTCACTTCTTTATAATAATACTCTTTTATTCTCTTA
>NC_068990.1:63722493-63725644 GCF_001194135.2 Octopus bimaculoides | reverse complement strand
TGTCAAGCAATGCTAGGGGGACAAACACAGACATTCCGACACACACACACACACACACACACACACACATACGACGGGCTTCTTTTAGTTTCCGTCCACCAAATCCACTCACAAGGCTTTGGTCGGCCCGAGGCTATAGTAGAAGACACTTACCCAAGATGCCACGCAGTGGGACTGAACCCGGAACCATGTGGTTGGTAAGCAAGCTACTTACCACACAGCCACTCCTGCGCCTTAATAATAATAATAATAATAATAATGATAACAATTTCTGTATTAACTACAAATGGTTTACATTAAAAAAGCATAGTGGACAGCACAAGACAAATAGAATGTGGGGTTACAGGAAAGTCAGGTAAACAATGAAAAACAATCAATAATAGCAACAAAATTCCCCAAAAGAAGGAGACCTGCAAGGACTGCTCGTGGAACCCCCACAAATCCACGACATTCCTGACCACTAGGATATGCACCCTCTCCACTTTGTCTACAGGCGCATGCTTAGAGTAGGCCCATTCATTCGGGCAATTCTTGTGACATTCATACACCTTTGAACAAATTTGCGAGGTGGGAAGGCAGAATTTCTTTCTCTACCCTCTTTTTATTTTTCAAGTGAAACTTGTAAAAGTTGATGAGAGCTTTACCAAAGAGGAAAGTATCTGTCAACAACAACAACAACAACAACAACAACAACAAATGCCCTGGTGTAATACCAGGCAATGGCTCTCATGGCTTCTGATCTTAACCGATTGGAAGTGTTATCATGTACATTGTTTTGTCTTGGTATAAATGATGGGCTGCAGCAAATATTCTACTCAATACCACAGATTTGCTTTTCAGTTGTTTGATCTTAACCAGTTGAGCATGTTCCTTAGTGGCTGACGATATGTGCATCTCTGATCACGAGCAGAAGTAGTTGGGGAGCATCATAGCCATGTGTTGAGAGAAATTCTTTGGAGTTTGAATAAATCACTTCTGGAAACATGGGTGTTTCGTTCATCATCCTTGAATAAACCTTATGCAGGGACCCGTTGAGCAGAATGGGCTACTCAACCTGAAGAAAATTCTAACTGCATGCATGTATGTATTATGTATCTAAGCATTCATGCATGCACACACACACACACACACACACACACACACACACACACACACACACACACACACACACACACACACACACACACACACACACATATATATATATGTATGTATGTGTGTATGTATGTATGTATGTATGTATGCATGTATGTGAATGGAAGGAGACTTCGGCAGAAACCAAGGCTGCGATTTAAGGACTGTGTCAAGTCCTCATTAAAGGCCTGTGATATGCAGGACACTGACTGAGAGAACAATGCCTGTCATCGCCACAGATGGAGGAAGCAGGTTAAGGAGGGGATCGACACTTTTGAGAGAGCACGTATCCAGCGTGAAGAACTTAAGCGAGCTGCGCGAAAGTGCACGGCTCGTATAGTGAATGGGGAAAGCTTGGTCTGCAATGTTTGCAGTCGTGTATGCTTGTCAAGAGCAGGGCTCATTAGCCACCAACGGAGCCGCAAATGCAAAATATTAGTTAGTCCTAGAGCGCACAATGTTCCTGAAGGTCGGCAATGTTCCTCGGTCACGTGTTTCGTCCGTTTTTACATTCTGAGTTCAAATTACCCCTTGGTCGACTTTGTCTTTTATCCTTTTGGGATCGATAAAATAAGTAGCAGCTGAACACTGGGGTTGATGTAATCGACGTACACCAGCCGCCGAACTTGCTGGCATTGTGCCAAAACTTAAAACCAATATTTTGGCAAATGATATTAAGAATATATACATTACATTTTTATATTGCTCTCTGTCAGGAAATTAAGCTTCTAAGAATAATTCACCTTTCTAGTTTGATTTGCTTAAACTTTTGAACCCTATGAGCCCATCCTGACATGACCTCCACCCTGAGCTCCCAGTGAAAATTTGTAAAAACTTTAGTTATGATTTATTTTTATTTATGTGTTACTTTTTTGTTGTTATTTATGATAAATAAACAAATAAAATATCTATTTCATGTTGTTTATTTTATTTTCTCACTTGTACCTCCATAACTGAACTTCATCGTGCAAAAAAAAAAAAATGAGTGGCTGTGTGGTAAGTAGCATGCTTACAAACCACATGGTTCCGGGTTCAGTCCCAGTGCGTGGCATCTTGGGCAAGTGTCTTCTAGTATAGCCTCGGGCCGACCATAGCCTTGTGAGTGGATTTGGTAGACGGAAACTGAAAGAAGCCTGTCGTATATATGTGTGTGTGTATATATATATATATATATATATATATATATATATATATATATATGTGTGTGTGTGTGTGTGTGTGTGTGTGTGTGCTTGTCCCCCCAGCATCGCTTGACAACCGATGCTGATGTGTTTACGTCCCCGTTACTTAGCGTTTCGGCTAAAGAGGCCGATAGAATAACTACTTGGCTTACAAAGAATAAGTCCTGGGGTCGATTTGCTCGACTAAAGGTGATGCTCCAGCATGGCCACAGTCAAATGAGTGAAACAAATAAAAGAGTATATACTCAAAAATCTGCAATTTAATTCTAAATAATTCTCGAAGCCTCCTCCCAGAAATTCGGCCGTGAATAGATACCTAAACTGCGATGTAAAACGGTCTTTTATTGGTAAGCAGTTTAGCGGGTATATATACTATACGCTCAGGCCAGAAACCGGCCTGGTGGGTTCTAAGGGTTAAGAGAAAATTGTCCGTGTCTTAAAATTAATTATTCATTTGTTTTAGTAAATAAACATTAAAAAAAAAAAAATGTTTAGAGGGAAGCAACTCTGTATACGGCGTTGCACGAGTTATTAATCCTTAGACGTCTTCGTTTAAACTCAGCTTCAGCACGTTTGATCAAATATGTTACTTCATTTCAATCGACTATCTTGCGTTGGGTTTCTCAGCTGATCAGCCAACAAATATTTTGTTTCTAACTATGAGGCATAAATAAAAAAAAATCTTACAAGAATTTAATTTATATTAGTTTCAATTGTGCAAGCGAATCAAAAGTTCATTCTTTTAAAAGTAATCTGGCATACTTCTTTGTGTGTTTGTGTGTTTCTGTGTGTGTGTATGTGTGTGTGTGTGTGTGTGTGTGTGTAAGAGAGAGAGA
>NC_068990.1:63721245-63722483 GCF_001194135.2 Octopus bimaculoides | reverse complement strand
GCAACGTGAAATAAAGTGTCTTGCTCAAGAACACAACACAGCCTGGTCCGAGAATCGAACTCACAACCTCACGGTCGTAAGTTCGGTGCTCTAACCACTGAGCCATGCGCCTTCACACATACACACACACACACACACACACATGCATATGCGGCCAGTTAGCATAGGCATTAGCGAATACATATTTCGTTGTATGATACTCGTTCTGGTTCCCTGAGCACTGAGTTCAATTCGCGCCGTGGTCAACGTTGCTTCTATTGATTTCAAGTTGCTAAATAAAGAATCAGTTCTGTAGTGGGGTGGATTTTCTCTTAGATGCTTTCTTTTGTCTGTGTCTTTCCCTCCTGGAACAGATGAATCTATGGTTAATTGAACCATTCAATTTAAATATAATCTCATCGCTTAAATCAAATGTCTATCTTCTAAACAACTTGCCAAAAACCATTCGCAAAACTTCCCTCTCATGTGTTAGAACGTAACTATTTCAATGACAGCGTTTCAAAACGTGATGGTCCCTTTATGTTTAAATACCTAACTTATGATTCGCTTTCTGCATAAATTTACTTGAACTTTAGCAGCAAATTTTTAATAGCCTTTCTTGCTTCGTGAGACTCGTGGAAGTCAGCGGTCTTCCTGAACGTTTTCTTTGGACATCCTGAACAATTCCATCTACTTCAAACTTAACTCTGAATCTGTTTGAAACACCTGTCTAAACTGCCATTGCACATCGACTGCATTTTCAAACTTCCAATATTACTTTAGTATAAAATTTCTTTGTCTTAGGCAGAGAAATTTTATACTAAAGTGAATTGGTTAAATTGGTTAAATCTAAAAAAAAAAATGAAAGGCGACTTATCAACTGTTACAGCGTGTATACATAGTTTTTGGGAACCGCATACATACATACATACATACATGCATACATACACATACATACATGTGTGCGTGTGTATATCTATACAGATGTATGTATATACGTGTGTATACGTATACACACACACACTCACACTCGCACACATATATATGTGTACACACACTCACACACACACAATGATATACGCATGTATATATGCCTGTATATGGAAATCCATGTGAAAGTAATAATCGTTATTAAAAGCACGTGTTAGTATTAACCCTGTTACTCTGTGTTCCTGCTACAACGGGAATTGGTTAAACGTCATCTCTGTCGGATTCCCAGTAAAGCGGTAATGGATAACACACGCAGAGTAAGACGATGC
>NC_068990.1:63716935-63721090 GCF_001194135.2 Octopus bimaculoides | reverse complement strand
TATATATATATCATGAGTTAGATGGAAGGGGCCTTGAAACCAAATTCAATAACTCAGATTTTTGGTTTAATACCAATTTGTTCTGAAACAGGACAAGACAATGGGAATTTCATGGACTAGCGGTAAGACCGATGTCTGTATAAGCTTGAAATGGGACGAACCTTCGTGTTTCAACTTCGATACGTGTTTGGATAAATTTGTTGACAATCTGTTTTCTGGGTAACAAAAAGAATTTTTGCGAAGGTGAATTCCCGCCTTGAAATTGTTTTCTGCTGATCTTGAGTAATATATTTTTTTTATGCAGTGCTATTATCAACTTAGACTTTAGCTCTATATACTACTCCTTTGATCAAGTAATAACCTTTAAAGGGACAGCTGCTAGGATCTATACAATTACATTTAAAGTTATTTTCATTTTCATAGGTTTCAGTGACTCTTTTTTCATATTATGTTGGTTAACCAGCAAGACGAACTTTTCACAACAAGTACCTTCAGGGTACTTCTGTTAAATGCCTCGATATTAAACTTAAGAAATCGTTAGCTAGATAAATTTTGACATTCATATTGAATGCTGGAATGAAACACAAAACCTTACTAGTTCATATGCTGCGGGATGTCCACGGGTTTATTTTCATTGCTGGCGTAAAAGAAACCCACTAACTGGCATGAAGTCATTCAACAACACGCTCCAACATCTTGCCTAATAGATATATTATCTCTTCTCTCAGTCTTTTCTTATGGTATTTTGATAGACTTTATTCCCCAGAGCTGGCTGCTTTTGTGGCGAACTCATAATCGTCTCTCTTTCTGCCATCGCTCATAATATGTTCACTTCCTGGTAAATATGAATCACTACGCCCCGTTCTCCTCCTTATCCCCTAAAAGGAGGCCATCTGAAGTTTCTGTCCTGTGGTTATCGACATGCAGATATTTAAGCCGAGATTTAACCACGTCACTTTCACAGGTCTCGGGTGGTTCTCGAGGCCTTAAATACCCACCTTCCTCCACAGAAGTTTAAAAGTAAGAGCGATTCAAGAAGTATAGGGCAAATAAAAGGAGATTTAAATAGAAAGAGAGACATATAAAAATAGAAAAGCAAAATAAAAAAAAATTAATAAGAATAAAAACTGGGGCAAGCCATCATTGAGAGCAAATAATAATTTCTAACATTATTACAAATCACAATCTTGCGGCAAGTTAGTTAATTATATGAAACTCAGTATTAAGCTGTCACTTTATTTTATCGATCCCTAAAAATGAAAATCAACCTGACCTAACTTGCCACGGCAGCTGTTGAACTCAGAACATAAAAGACTAATCACATTGTATTAAATGCCTTATGGATGAATGAGAAAATGGTGAATAAATGAAGGGGAGGTAACAAAGAAAGAGTCGCTTCCCTTTAGTTATTCAAATCTCGTTGCCTTCACCGATTTCCTTGATCCCCAACATATACACACACGTACACACAGACACGCACACACACACGCTCACGCATATTTATACATATATACATATATATATATACATATATAGAGGATGCGAGAAATAAGCTGTCATCTATGAAAATAACACTGACATCTTATTTTAATAGATATATTTATCAAAATTACACAAAAATATTTTGAAATACTAACGAGTAAATTTATTCAATAAAATCGCCATTGGCTTCAGCCACGGCCTCCAAACGACTTCGGTATCTCCTGCAACTCTTCTGGACGGTCTCCTGGTTTAAGTGGGTGAATGCTGCCATAATCCTTGCTTTCAGTTCATCTTTGCTGTTACAAGGGGTTTTGTAGGTCTCTCGCTTAACTGTGATTCTCAAATAATATTGAAGGAGTCTGCAATCTGGGGAGTTAGGTGGCCAGATCTTAGGGGTTATGTAGTCACACAAATTGTCTGACGGCCATGACTGGGTTCTCCTGCCTGTGTGGCATGGTGCAGAGTCTTGTTGCCAGAACATAGGGTGTCTCAACAGCCATCTTCTTCACCCAGGGCAGCACTACTTCCTCCAAGGCACTTGGTGTAGTGCTCCGTGTTGTGTCTGAGGCCGTGTGGGAAGATGAATGGAGGCATAACGTCGCCATCACTAGCGATCGCTCCAAGTACCATGACGTTGACTGGATGTTTGATTTTTATCACTCTCGGTACATGTTCGTATTGGTTCATGTCCGTACTGGAGCTTCCGGCGGGAATGACAAGCAGTGCAGCATGTCATTTCCAAGTTTCTAGCAGAGTGAACTGCATCATAGTGCCGTTTTTCTCTCAGGTGGTGCCCAACTGACCCTACTATACTGTGTAGTCGACAAAGATCAAAAACAAACAATGCGAATGCGCGAAATTAAAAGTATAAAATGGCGACAATTTATCCATTGCACCCTGTATGTATATGTATATATATAACTACCTTTACTCGGCTCGACATAAAGCGAATTCCCTAACTCGATGGGTATATAACAACATGACCGACTAAACTCAGGATCTTTAGCGAGACACTATGTATGGATGTACCTGATGTGATCCAGATTGCAAAATGGATAAAACACATGTTGAATGGAGTCCCACCCATAAGGGACAGTAGCAGGTTGGGTCTAAACGATCGTTATACAAAATAAAGACTAATACCAAATCTATCTTCTGGTTACTTAATCAGTTATCATTATCTCAAATAACACTGCGGAATTCCTGAAGTAGATCCAACGGAAATATACGCCAGCTGTGGATGACATCACACACATATAGATCAAGCTGGTTTCCTCAAACATTTCCTAAACCAGGATGAGTGTTGGCTTCATCACTCTGACCCAGAGGCAATGAGATAATCCATGTAGTGGAAACACCCCAACTTACCTCCTCCAAAGAAGACCAAAGTCATTCATTTGCAAGGAAGGTGATGGCCTCAACTTTTTGGTATGTAAAAGGCATTGTGTTTAATGACTATTTTCAGAAGAGTCACACCATCAACGGAGAGTACTATGCCAGCTTGATGAGGCAGCCACAAAAGTCTAGAAAGACGAAGCGCTCAGGATAACTGACGAAAAGGGTCTTGTTTCATTAGACGATGCTCCAGCACAAAAGTCCTTGCTTTTAATGGCTTCTGTACATGGCTGTACACTGCTGCTGATGACTTTTTTTGACCAACAGGATGAAAGCTTCTCCACTAATGGAATCCAAGCAACACCGATGGAAGACTGTGTGTGAATTGCAAGGGGGACTACGTTGAACCATAAACCTCATTTGGTCTCATTCCATGAGAGTATCTTTGTCAGTATCTATGGACGTTTCAGCCGACCCACGTTCATTTCATAGATGCACGTCCGTATACACACACACGCGTACACGCACGAGCGCACACACATACACACACTCGTATACACACGCTCACACACAGACTCACATACACAGACACACGCGCGTATACGCGCACACACAACAAACATACATAAACACACAGTCATCTATGTATCATACTATTTTATGTGTATCACTGAATGGCTTTTGAGTGAGAGAAAATCTCTCAATAAATGTGTGTTACAAAAACGAAATATTTTGGAACAAGGCAGACATCGTCGCAATAGTGACTTACAAGAACGATTGGCACGTTTCACCCTACTTGGGGCTTGTGAATGCTGTGTACTTGCTTGTCACACGCTTAAAGAGAATTCGGGCTTCGATATACGGAAGACAGTGCGATATTGTAGAAAACTTGCCGAAGTGTAAAAATCTCGGTGCATGTAAATGAAACAGCAATATTTTGGCAGGATAACGATTATGGGTTAATTACTTATTCAGTGTCAGACTTACCTTTGAGCTTTTCAAGTTTACTCTAGCCTGACGCCACTTATTTACGACCCACCACTGATATAGGCAGACACAGCTCATATATATCTATCACTTACGACCTTTAAGATCTCTGTATCTATATCTACTTATCTTCTTCTTCTACATTTAAACGTTTCCTCACCACCCTTCTCCAACCCGTCTAAATGGCTTAGATGTATCTTACTTTACTATCCAGATTTTCTCTTATTGTTTCTTAGATTACCCGCCCCACCGATTTGACGCCTTTTATTTTTATTTTTATTTTTGTATGAATATCTGTGTATTTTTCTTCTTAGTATTTTATATTCCTTATTTTATTTTATATTATTATTT
>NC_068990.1:63715525-63716474 GCF_001194135.2 Octopus bimaculoides | reverse complement strand
TATATATATATATATATATATATACATATCAGGTCATCTCATAAGTTCTGTCCGAATAAAGAAAACAACTGATCAAATGTTATATTTAATTGAAATTTAATCATCAATGTACTTTCCCTGATTATCTGTGACTTCCTTCCATCTATTTACAAGCTTTTTAATCCCATCAATGTAAAACTCTTTTGGTTTCAAAGCGAAGAACTCTGAAATGTCAGTTTCTACCTCCTCCTGGCTTGCGAAAGTTATGTCCCTACAAATGATTCTGTAAACTATGAAACAAATGATAGTCTGAAGGTGCAAGATCGGGAGAATAAGATGGACGAGAAATTTTTTCCCAACCAAGATCTTCGATCTTCTGTGATGTGATGTTTGCAGTGTAGGGTAGCGCGTTGTCCTGATGAAATATCACTCCTTTTCGATTCACTAAAGCGGGTCTTTTTTCCTCCAAAGCTGGGTTCAAACGCTCAAATTGCTGACAGTAGACTTGAGCATTGATTGTTGCATTAGGTGCTAACAATTAAAAGTGACTTACTCCTTTGCAATCCCAACAGATAGAGAGAAGAACCTTTTTCCCATGAAGTTCCCTTCTCGGTTGTGGTTGAGTTTTTTTCCTTTTACCAAGCTACTGTTTACGACATTTAACATTTCGATAGAAGATCCATTTTTCATCACCGGTTACAAGTCTATCCAAACGGGTGAAATGAGTTCGCGAGAATGGAGAGAAGAGCAGATATCAACTCGGGATTTTGCGGTTGCTTTCAGACAATTCATGAGGCACCCATTTTCCAAGTTTAGGAACCTTTCCAAGTTGTTGAAGATGACGATGAACAGTTGTATGGTTTGAACTAAGCTTTATTGCCAATTCTTCAACTGATAATGCAGGATTTTCTTCAAGTAGTGCCTCAAGGAGCTTATCATCAAACTCAACTGGATCTTCATCTTCAAGGCT
>NC_068990.1:63714134-63715069 GCF_001194135.2 Octopus bimaculoides | reverse complement strand
TATATATATATATATATATATGATACACACACGCATATATACAGGGTGCGATGGATAAATAGTTGCTATTTTATATTTTTCATTTCGCAAATACGCATTGTTTGTTTTTGATTTTGTCGACTACTCAGTATAGTAGGGTCCGTTGGACACTGTCAGTGAGAAAAACAGCACTATGACGCAATTCACACTGCCATAAATTTGGAAACGATATGCTGTGCTGCTTGGCATTAGCGCCGGAAGCCCCAATACGAACATTTCAGAGTGTTTGGGTATCAATTTGAGGACAGTGCAATCTGAGGACATGTACCGAGAGTGTTAAAAATCAAACGTCATGGTGTTTGGAGTGATCACTAGTGATGGTGACGTTATGGCTCCATTCATCTTCCCACACGGCCTCAGACTCAACACAAAGGCCTACATCAAGTGCCTGGAGGAGATAGTGCTGCCCTGGGTGAAAAAGCTGGCTGCTGGAAGACTCTATGTCTATCAACAAGACTCTGCACCATGTCACAAAAGGAGATCCCAGTCATGACCGTCAGACAATTTCTGTGACCTCATCACCCCTAACATCTGGCCACCTAACTCCTCAGACTTCGACCCCCTTGATTATTATGTGTGGAACGCAGCTGAGCGAGAGACCGACAAAACTTGTACCATCAAAGATGAACTGAAAGCAAGTACTATGGCAGCATTCACCGTCCAGAAAGAAGAGTTGCAGGAGATTCCGAAGTCGTCTGGAGGCTGTTATTGAAACCAATGGCTATTTTATCGAATAAATTTACTATTTAGTATTTCAAGATATTTTAATGTAATTTTGGTAAATATATCTGTTAAAATGAGATGTCAGTGTTATTTTCACTTTTGCATAATTTAGGCGACAATTTATTCACCGCACTCTGTATATATATACATATATACATATATACATATATACA
>NC_068990.1:63709349-63713709 GCF_001194135.2 Octopus bimaculoides | reverse complement strand
TATATATATATATATATATATATCTTCATAAAAATATATGTATGTTTAAACATATATACATAGATAAATACATACATATATCACACACATACACACACATATGTTGTGTATACATGACAAGTATCAAATTATATTAGAACTCATTATAGTTGTTTATTGCGTTAAACTTCTATTAACATGCTAAGTGCACATATACAATGTTGTATAAACAATGAAATGAGACATAAAGCAGGTAGAAAACAAACTACATTTGAATGGAGTGCAGAAAATGATATCCGTGGTATTAGAAAAGCGTCATTCCTACAGCTGTTTTAATAATTCTTACGCAACATGATTATTACTTAATTCTGAAAAAAAAAAAACCATCTCGTCTCAGAGATACTTTTATATATATAAATTTTTTTAGAGTATTTCAAATGTCCCTTAACATGAGCAGGAGTTGTTGGGGACCAAAGGATTCATTGGGGTTTGAATAAATGTAGCAAACGCAAAGTTTGAAGGTAATATTAGCCATTGTTCATGCGTTTTAGGAGAAAGCAAATAGGAAATTGCTACCAAATGACAAAAACCGCGTTACACAGTGTAATGACTGGAAAGATGGTGATGACAAAAACCGAAGTTAGTGCGATTAGTAGCGTTGCGTAGAATATGTCAGAGGTGGTCTTAGATATTGTACACTGGTTTATTTCTATGGTGCATGAGGCATTTTATGTAATAGTGTGTAATGAAGCTACCGTACAGCCCTCTGTCATTTGCTGAATACACTGGCTTCTTGGATCTTTAGATAGTCTTTAATTCAAGGAACTACAATAAATTTTACACCACATGTCACTTTTCTGATTTTTTTTTAATTTAAAAGTTGTAAATTTACAAGGAGGATATGCATAGCTTCATCCCTACATGGATGACATTGTTTCCCATTTCCCCATAAATGTGTGGCCTTAGGATTTTTGACTATAGACCATATTTTATAATTGTTTCTTTCAAATACCAGAGTAGCTTGATCGGATAGCTGTGTTCTTCTTTGCCAGATGTCTAAGAACATAAATGAAGACGTTGGCTCTATCTCCACTGAAATTTGTTTATGGTGAGGCCTAAATGTTCTTTATTTGAGGGGTTTGTAATAATGTAAGTATATTCTCATTAGCACTTGGAGTCCAAGGGCCAATCTCACGGATTAATACAATTACAATCTAATATATTGGCTCTTAATTCGCCTATCAGCTTGAACTAAGTTAAAGTTGATAGATGAATGCAGCTTCTTTCAACTAAGTTGAAGGAAGTTGCGTTCTGTGCGATGTTTTGGGTGGTTGAATAAGATTGTTTGACGGTTATTTAGATTGAAAATTCTTTACTACTTTTGTTTCCGAAAGAAGTTTCTACTGAGTAACAAGAAGAATGTTTGTGCAATTGATGTAACCAGCCTGTATGCTGTATGGGAGATTACAGCAGGTTATGGTTCTATATATTCATCTGTTTAGGTTTTTAGTAATGGCCTTAGGGTCGTAGTATTTCTCAATGTGGTGGAGTGACTCGTCTGGTTTTCTATATGGATAGTAGAAGCCATTATCGATGTGACACTTAGATAATTAACATCCAGATAATTAACAACACCATAATTAGAGTAAGAAGAAAATATTTGCTTTAGCTCCATTTAGAATTTGTGGAGGTCATTCCTTATACGGTCGACATCCTCTAAATTATGATTACGAGTTCACCATCTCGATTTATGCAGCCTCCAAGGCAAAGAATATACCATAGGCACAGGCGTAGCTGTGTGGTAAGAAGCTTAGTCCCACTGCATGACACTTAACACAAGTGTCTTCTGCCTTGGGCCAACCAAAGCCTTTTGAATGGATTTGGTAGACGGAAACTGAAAGAAGCTCGTCGTATATACGTACACACACACACATGTATGTATGTATGTATGTATGTATGTATGTATGTATGTATGTATGTGTGTGTGCATATATATATCTATATACATATACCTGTGCGTGAGTGTCTTTGTATCCATGCTTATCCCCTCCACCACAAGCTGACAACCAATGCTGATGTGTTTACATCCACGTAAATCAGCGGTTCGGCACAAGACACCGATAGAATAAGTACCAGGCTTTAAAAAAATAAGTATTGGGGTCGATTCATTCGACTAAAAATTCTTCAAGGCGGTGCCCCAGCATGGCTGCAGTCTAATGACTGAAACAAATATAAGACAGGAACACACACACATCCCCCCCACCAACGTGCGCGCACACACACTTATAGAGTCACAGAACATCATTGAGAACACACAAAGTCGGCTTAGTTATAAATATGTACCAGAAAACGATTTAATATAAACAGCATTATTGAATTGGTTTTGTTTATGAAATGCGCATTGCCTTGGAATATTACAACTATAACAATAGACAACTTCCGAAGGGTAAAGGGTACTTATTGACAGTCTCTGCTTGAAATACCTATGTTCTTTAATACTCTGAATAACAAATGGAGTATATCTGTTAGGCATATTGAAATATTAATTTCAAGTTTTCACACAAGGCCAGCAGTTGTAGTGCAGGGATAAGTCGATTACATCGAACCCAGTGTATAACTAGTAATTACTTTATTGGTCCAGAAAGAGATGAAAGGCAAAATCGACCCTGGCTGAATTTGCATGTTCAGACAGACGAAATACAGCTAAGCATTTTGCCTGGCGTGCTAAAAATTCTGCCAGCTCGACGCCTTAAGGAAAATAGAAATATTAGTTTAAAATTTTGGTACAAGGCCAGCGGTCTTTTTGGGAAGGCGCAAGTCGATTACATTGATACCAGTGCTTAACTGGTGCTTATTTTATCGACCCCGAAAGGATGGAAGGCAAAGTTGATCTCGGCGGAATTTGAACTCAGAACTTAAGAACGAATGGAAATGTAGAGATATAAAGGTTTTCTACCTTTTGGGAAACATTCATTGAAATATAATGTCATTATATAAAGTCAGTGAGCTTGCTGAATCGCTAGCACGCCGGGCGAAATGCTTAGCGGCATTTCGTTCTAAGTTCAAATTCCGCCGGGGTCGACTTTGCCTTTCATCTTTTCGGGATCGATAAAATAAGTACCAGTTCAGCACTGGGGTCGATGTGATCGACTAGTACCCTCCCTCGAAATTTCAGACCTTGTGCCTATAGTAGAAAGGATTATATAAAGTTATCAGTTTGGTGAATATAGTAAGGCGTTATGTGATAACGATAGGGATAAAACCCTCCTTCAGTAAAATATATTACATTTATAATCATCGAAATAGATAGTAGCTTGAAGTTTTCACCAAGGGATTTCTGGTATACTTTATAGTTGAATTTTGATGAATCATGTCTTATACTGATATAGTAAAGTCAGAAGTTTAAGGCGGAGAGCTGGCAGAAACGTTAACACTCCGGGCGAAAGGCTTAACGGTATTTCGTCTGTCTTTACGTTCCCAGTTCAAATTCCACCGAGGTCCACTTTGCCTTTCATCCTTTAGGGTTCGATAAGTTAAGTACCAGTTGCGTCCTGGAGTCAATCTAATCGACTGGCCCCACCTCCCTCAAAATTTCGGGCCTTGTACCTAGAGTAGAAAAAAATAAAGTCAGAAGTTTGATGTTCTATTTTCAGTCATACAAAATCAGGGTAAACCTCTGAAAGTACAGCTTTCCGTTCATTTTGGGTACGGTTTTATCACTTTTATAATAAATTCTTCGATGACTGCCATAATATTGCAGTGTATTCTCTGTGAATTGGGTCAGTAATCCAGACATGATTCCTAATTGAAACATTTTCACTTTAATTACGCTTTTGTGTCAACTGGTTCTGGGCCACATCTTAACGTTATTGTTAAAAGCATGAAGATGGCTGGATTCCTTTATGTTAAATGCACATCAAAGCATTCAAAAGTGCTTCAACTATCCCAGAAGAGTTATAAGAGGTTTATGTTATATTAAAGAGGGTAGCTTTTGGCATACCACTCGAATAATGGTGATTCTTAATAAACAGATGTTTGCAAATCTTTTAATAGATACAACATTTTTAATGGATGAATCATCATTTTCATATGTTTTCCTCTTACTGAATTGTACCAAAGCGAACAGGATTTTTTTCTTATTCGCCGTTTCTATTTTGAAATATTAACAATGAAATATATTTTCACCTTCAAACGAAAATGACTTTTATATTACGAAAAATGAAATAAAATGTAAAGCATAAGACGAACATTTTCGGCCCTCATCTCAACATACATATTGAAATAGAGTGATGTGGTATGTGTCTACATATGTATAGGAGAAAGAGCTAGACGGAGAGTGTAGGTGTGAGGGCTCTTCCTCCTCCTCCTCCTCCTCCTCCTC